>NC_041397.2:215055809-215213309 GCF_900747795.2 Erpetoichthys calabaricus | reverse complement strand
ACAAACTTTATAGCACATTATCAAATTTTATAGCACATTATGAGTCACAGTTGAAGAAGAAACTGTAATAAAAGAACAACTAAGAGCAATGTTTTAGAATAAGTAAATGTGGAGAGTAACTTTAGCTATTTATTCTCAGTAGATATTTACTCAAACCAATAATATGATGAGGCAGCCCAGGGTTGTGATTCGTGCAATTTTAAATCAACTTTTGTTTATTGTTAATATTACAGCATTATCGAATGTTAGCAGAGGTGCTGTCCCAGATGGAATTCTGCAGCATTATCTATGCAATTGCAATCATACCACTTCTCTTCCTTACACTTCGTTACAGATGCTTTCCATGATCTATAACTGAAATAAGTGGAAGGCCTATAGTTTTTTTTATATTTGACTACAATCTGCTAAAAATGTAGTGAAAGACTGTTTGTGATTGTAAGCATGGCTTTCTTTAGTAATTGCTGTCTAGTTGTTTACTAAACAGAGACAGCAATTCACATCTGGGGGCATTTTTCGTACATGGATTACTCGTTTAGCTGGATGTAATTGTTGATGATTTGGCCTGATCCTGGATCTGTCGGTTTTTCGAAACTCGTGCTGGATGTGTTGTCATAGCAACACATCCAAATCCTCAAACCTGCTCGGAGCAGGTTTGTTTTATGTAAACAAGGATTAGCTCACACACTTAATCAGTGTCCGTGCGTGGAATTCATTCAGTCATGACTTCGCCGTACATGTATAAGCGATCAATTGATATCGGTATGCAAATTATAAGAAGAGAATTTCATATAGAGAGGGTTTTGCGCGATCGGCAAAATCCTTTATTGCTCCCGGAGGAAATTCTTTTTGAAAGATACCGCTTTAGCCGGTTTTTAGGACCTTATATTCGAAGTCAAACTCGGCGAAGTCAGGCTCTCACAACCACACAGACAGTATGCATTGCTTTGAAGGTTTTTTGCAAGCGGCACTATTTTTATATACTGTAGGCAATGCAGAAAATCTATCTAAAAGTGCAGTTTGCCAGGCAATTCGTAAAGTCTGTTTGGCTCTGAAATATGTCCTTCGGTTTTTCATAGTGTTTCCTGAACACCTGCGTGTGCAGACAATAAAAGAGGCGTTTCATGCCATTGCTGGTAGGTAAAACACAGGCAAAAACACCCACAGTTCCATAAAGAATCTCACAATCAGCCTAACATTCTCATTACCCAGGATTTCCAAATGTGATTGGGGCACATGGGACTGATCAGAGTGGAGTTTGATTTGGAAAATGTACCTCTCTTCCTTATGAATAATCAGACACAGTGTCTTCATCAAATATTTGACGTTTTTCAATATCTCGTTGGTCAGACACAGGTTCTAGGGATATGACATTCCCAGTAACTGACCCAACAAAGAAAGAGGGCTATATGGAACATACATATGGCACACATTGAGGACAAATATATGCAATGACCATCCTTTACCTGAAATGAAGTGTCCACTGCATCCTGCCACTGGTTCTGAGGAGGAGCTTCCCACTGGAATGCCCTCAGAAACAGGGCGATGGGCATTTTGCTGGATAGGAAACTCTTTTGCAGGGGTTAGGTCTGGACCGCATGGACCTCCACCTGTTTTTTGCTTGTCTGCCTTCTTATTAGCTTTAAAATTAATGTTCTTTACATTATATATGATTCTTTATGTCAACAATTCTTTAAATAGTTACAGTATATACCAATATTTACCAGTTTGAAGTATATTCTTGTACTTCACTTTAACCTTTTCCCGTGTTCTCCTTGTGCTCACTTTTGATCTGGAATTATGACATATTAAATAATAATTAATCTGACACATAGGAAATGAAACGCTGCTTTCAGTAAGTGCAATGCACACGCGTTTAATTTCTCGGCCACTTTTTACCAGCCATCTTTTCTGGTTTGGGCTGCTTTTGCAGTGTTAGCCCTTGTGCATATTAAATCTTGAAATCCTTCGAGTAACTAACTAACTAACTAACTAATTAACTTACTAACACCCACCCAACCACACACACACACACACACACACACACACACACAAAGCTTGTGTGAAAAAAAATGCGCCCGTTCTTTCAACATTTTGTTGCAGCCTATCAAAGACTTGCTGATCATGTTTTCTAGACTCAATATATATGGGCTTTTCACTCAGCGCGGGCGCGCACATTCATCTCAGATGATTAGATCCAGCTAGACTAACCTACTACGTGGCTGCATTTGAAAAACCGACTTATCCCGGATGAGTTTCACCAGCAGTAACTCATCCAAGATCAGTAAAGTAAAACAAAACTTGCACACTGTAAAAAAAATAATGTTAAATTTACATTAAAGTACTGGCAGCCATAATACATAAAGAGACAATATGTTTAGGCCTACAGTATAACATTGAAATAAATAACTGTTTTTTCTTTACAACACATTCCAACAGAAGGGAATGTTTAACCATAACCAGAAATCCATGCACTGTAATAAATATGCCAGTCAATAAACCATTGGAAAGTATTGTCAGGGTCAAACCACAGTACACAGTTTGCATCAGTAAAGTAACAACAACCAATAGCAAACATGTACCATTTAATTATAGACATTGAAAACAAATTCAGTGTTTAAGGAAGTTACGGCACATTGTCTGGTGGGTAAGTAAAGTTTGCTTTTGTGGTGTTTGATGTCCTACAGCTTATCGAATACAACCCACCATAAATCAGCTTCCATAACCTCAAAAAACCTTCAGCACGCAGGGAAAAATAAGTCTGCTAACTTTGTTTGTTTTTTCCCTACTGTGCAAAGGTATGCGGTACACCAGAAACAATATGGTAAAATGGGGCATTTCCTTATGCAAATATTGTAACTTCGGTGTTACTGAAACAGCACTTTACCGTTTTACATTTTATAGTTGTTTACCTTCGCCATTTAACAGTTTTACATTGTAAAATTAACAGAGATTTTTTCAGTGTAATTGTAATGCATCAGTAAACGGTATGTAGCGTATTTTGAAGGTAGAAAAATATTGATTTTACAGAACTTCCATCCATCCATCCATTTCCCAACCCGCTGAATCCAAACACAGGGTCACGGGGGTCTGCTGGAGCCAATCCCAGCCAACACAGGGCACAAGGCAGGAACCAATCCCGGGCAGGGTGCCAACCCACCGCAGATTTTACAGAACTTGGCTATACAAAATAATGAAATGTATTGTTTAAGATATACAGGTAATTTTCAGTAGAACATAAGGTAACTTTCCTTTTTTTCAGAAAAGATATTTTACTTTCACCATTTACAGTATTTTTACCATTAAATTCACTGACATTTTTTACAGTGCATGTCAAATAACATTTCTAGGTTATTTTTTAAATATTTCATAATATTTTCCCTTCTAAGCTAGAAAGAGGGTCATGTAATGTACTTGTGTCTCTGGGTTGATTAAAATGATAAATATTGGTGATCAGAAACCCAATGACAGTGACATTGGTTTTCTGTGATTTTCTATTCATGAGGCAAACCAACCACCATTAACATGTCGAAACTGTAAGGAAGTAAAGACATTTGCTCAAATTGAGTAGGACAATATGTTGTCTGAGTGTTTTTCAGGACTTCAGCAAAACAAAGTCTGTAAGAGATTTCCAAACACAATCCCAAATAAATGAAAGGGTCTTTGATGATTGGTCTGGTGTGCTTCAGGATGTAAATTCTTGGCAAATGAATTATAGCTGCAGTGTTTTGCAACTTAATTGTAATTTTGGAAGTTTAAGCATTTTAGAATATCTGTTATATATCAAATTGGAGGCCAGATGGCTGATGCTTTCACGTTGCCTGATTTAAACTGGCTTTGTATGAAGTTGCAGATACAAAAGTACAGCTGTCTTATGCTTTTGCAATAAGTACCCTTGGTACAGTCTTATCATGGTTAAATCATAAAGTAAGGAGATGCAGTTCATAAATCTTGTAAATTATATGTCTGTTTGACATTCATGTTTTGCAGTCTTTTCAAATTAAGCACAATGTCAGAATGTCTACAAAGGACTCAGGTGCTGGTTCCATGGAGCAGTCTTCTGCATCACTGCCTGCTATTCAGCGCAGGGAACAAGCTTTCCTATAAACTGAATGGCACTACACTCATCTGGTCTTGCTACAATAAACTTGAAAGAAGGGCAACTACAAGCTCTGGCTGTGCTTTATATTAATAATTTGATGATTTCATTGAACTCCTGGCTTCTAATTCTTAAGATAAGTGTAAAATAATCATGTTTGATGATGCCTTCATAAATGTGCTATATTTTACTGAAAAGTGAAAAAAGTGAAAATATTCTAAAAGATCCGAGTTGAAAAACTCCATCCATCCATCTTCCAAACCCACTTATCCAGAACCTTCTAAAATTCACTTTGGATTTTTTTTTCTTATCAGTATTGTTTAGTCACAAGAAATCACCATTTAATGATTATGCAAGCATATACTCATGAGGTATGCTGCAGAAGACTGGGCAAGTCAATAAAGTATAACCAGGAAAACAATGTTGAATTGGTTAGTGTTTATTCCTCACATTATCGCCTGATTCCATTTTATGGCTTAGTCACTGTTTGTGGGGAGTTTGCATTTTCTTACTATAAATCCATAAGTGCTTTCTCTATGTATTCCTGTTCTTCTCCTGTATTGTGAATATGTCATCTTGCTTTTCTTACAGTGCCTTTCACAGCACAATATTTCACTAACCAGAAAGAAAAGAAAATTTTGATACAAGTCAGAAACAAACCTAAGGTGGAATTCTGAGTTATCATAAAGCATATTTAACCAGATACATGTATTCACTCATACTGAGCCAGTTTAGAGTTGCCCATTTATAATTAAAGGTGGGCAGCACAGTGGTGGTGCAGCTCTTTCACAGTAAGGAGACCAGGGTTTGTTTCCCAGTACTTCATGTGTGAAGTTTGCTTGTTGTCTCTGTGTCTGTCTGTTTTCTCTCCAAGTGCTCCGGTTTCCTTCCACTGTGCAAAGACATAAGATTAGGTGAATAGCGATGCTAAATTGGCCCTAGTGTGTATTTGGTGTTTGTGTGCTCATCCTGAGATGACCTGGTGCCCTGTCCTGGGTTTGTTCCTGACTTGCACACTATGCCATCTGGGATAGGCTCCAGACCCCTTTGCAACCCTGATCTGGATTAAGCAGATTAGAAAATGATATGACATTAAAGGTATACTTAATAGCAACAGTGGTGGTTACAAAGCGACAACAATGCCTAAATAGAACTTCTAACTCCGTTCAACCAAAAAATCTCAATAATGCACATTCAAGGTCTGCTGCATATGAGCTATCATGTATCTGCACTTTCAGAAACTGTATATGTTGATTTGTGTTAATATACAGGTCAGATCTTCTGACTACCTCCATTGACCAAATACAATTCTGACCACATCAGGTGGAAAGCAGAATCATATTCTAGATAGGTCAACAGATGCCCATGCTTTCTACTCATCTAGGAAGAATCAATTTGGAATTTCTCTTTAACTTAACATTTGTGTGTTGGGATGTGGTTGCAACCCAGAAGAGAACATGGAGAAAAGCAAAGTCAAGAACTGTACCCAAGAATTTTACAGCAATAACACTAGTCACTGCACAATAGATTCTCCATAAACTGGGATATTTACAATATCTAAAATCAGATTACATCTGGCAAATGTCATATTTAAAATATGTCCTACTTTCTAAGCTTCCATATTTAAACTATTCACAAAATATACTGATATACATTTCAGACAATATTTTACATTCTATTTCATTTAAAAATTACCTCAAGTAAATATGCTTGGACAATACAAACAAACTACTCCAGGACAGTGGTTCTTTACCTTGGTCTGGAGAACCCACTCTGATTGCTATTTTCTGCTGTAATTTAATTAGACAAATTGTTTCTGTTTTTAAGCTGAAATGTCTAAAATTTGTATCTGGACATATTTTACTGGAGTTACTTTTCTGAAAAAAAAACAATGAAATGTGTGAAACTATGTATAGTAATACCTCAGGGATTCTCTAGTGTTTTTTTATTAGTTTATATGGAATAATTTATTCAAGCTTTTACAATATACAGAATTCCCAAATGCAAACAGTGAAACTTTAACTGATCAAATGTTGAATAACTTGTAATTTGCTCCTTGTGACGAATTCTAATAAGATAAACGGATTGAGAGAAAAGTTCAGAGTTTGTGATAAATTAGGTGGAATAATTCAGCTAGCTAAGTAATCATTTCAACTAAAATGTAATAAATTGTTTTATATAAAAACAGTGAGACCAGGTTTATGAACCACTGTAATAGGAGTTAAGCTCTTATAGGTTTAAGACATTAAAAATGTGACTTTTATTTATAGTACTTGCATTATAGATATCTTTTGTTTTCATATTATTGGCCTATTCTGTTTAAAGCAGTTTCATGGAAAAATATCTTATATGTACTGTTAAATATTATCAAATTGGTTGTTGGTGCTACTTCACACATCCCTAGTGCTGTTGGTGGGAGATGCTATTCCTAGTCATTGTCTGTGTTGTGTTTGTCTATGTCAGGTTTTCTCTAGGTAATCTGGTTGTCTTCCCTCGTTCCAAAGGTATATGTTGTCTGAATTGTTAATAAGAAATTCTCCCTATGTGGACGTAGCACTAAGTTTCTCCTGTAGTGGACTGGCATCATAAACAGCATAGGCTACAGGCCCCTGCAACCCTAAATTGGATTAAATGGGTTTGAGATTGTTACAGCATATCTTGCTATATTATGTAACTGGTGACAAATACAGCTAGTATCATTTCTATTGGTGATGTGCTGCCATTTCTCCATAACTGCATGTCAATATTTGTCACAATATTACATACTGTAATATAACATTCTCAAACTTTCCTGATCAAATGTAGGGTTACATAAATTCCAGAGCTTACTGTGCCAATGTACATTTTTCAGAAATTGATAAAAGACACAAAGTGACTGCATCAGGCAAACTTGTTAGGAGTTGCAGTTATGGATTTAGCCAACAACACTGTAGTCTACAGACCAACAGTTTATTCACTAGGCCACATGATCTGCCTGATGTAAGGGGTAAATATACAGTAAAAAAATAATGCTATTTGGCCAGCTGTAAACAAAAATAATTGCTGTTTACTTGTATTATGAATTAAATACCAGGGGGTAAATTCACCTAAGCTTTTTAACTCAGATATCAAAGATATTCTTTAACTCATTTGGTAAAGTTGCCTCTGTGCCTTATCTTCTTTTACCTCTCCAATGAATGTACTGGAAGTATTTAGTATATACAATATAATTTAACTTACCATGTAGCCCTTGTATACTGACTGTGTCCAGACAGACCTTCCAAAACAGTACATCACTCAAGCTCAAAAGTTTTAAATATGGTCTGGATAGACTCTGGCTCCCAGTGCCCCAGAAGCTGAACTAAAGTTGGATCGGTAAATAGATGAATGCAGAAAATCATAAACACGGTTGGATAAATTAAGCCATTGAGAATATAAATTAAATGGGACAATTTATGTTTGCAAATGATTACCTATTATTATTTTGGACATTCTGTAAAAGGAATAGACTGGGTTTCTTAAAAATACATTTTAAACTCATTCTATAGGTACAAAATGACAAGATCCAAGTTGAGTTATAATGTGAAAAAAGAAATCAAAATTTAAAATAACTGATTTGATATCACAAGCCTTAGTAATATGGTGCGAGTTTTAGATTTGGAGTGTATATTTCATTGTCCATGCTGGGCCTAGTAATGCTTTGAATTATTCAACCTACCTTTTGTAATGGATTTTTCATATGTAGTAAATAATTGCAATTGGAAAATAAACATATGAATTTAATACATTCATAGCCTCAGGGCTGTACAGGTTTGAAGTGAATATGTTAGAAATAAATTTTGGTTAATTTAAAGAAGTCATTTTAAATTAAGATATGTTTCTACAGAAGAAAAAATTCACTTAAAAAGAAAAAGTCTGATTTCAACGAACTGGTGTTTCAAATTGACAGTGCGTAAAAAAAATTTATAGCTTTGCCAAATTTCTGCACTTCTGTGTAACATTATGTAAAATACTGAACAGCCCAAAAAACAAGAAAGCTTGTTAGCATAATGATGTTTACAGTGAATTTCCAGGTAATAATAATAATAATAATAATAATACATTTTATTTATATAGCTCCTTTCCCATGCTCAAGGCACTTCACAGAGTCTTAGAAAAAACAGCAGGGTATATGTAACATTGGATACAAATGTTTTCCTGAATAGAACAATGAAACAGATAACAAAGCATTAAATAGAATAAAGAACAATAAACCATAGTAAAATACTAAATTCAATACTAAAAGAAAAACCTAACAATTACCCTAATTTGTGATATAACAGACACACAAATTATCCTGAGCACCCGGACAGAGAGTCAACTCCCACCACGTCCCGAGGGAGGTGGGGGACATTGAGTCCGAATGGGCCATGTTCCGTGCCTCTATTGTTGAGGCGGCTGACCAGAGCTGTGGCCGTAAGGTGGACGGTGCCTGTCGTGGTGGCAATCACCAAACCCGTTGGTGGACACCGGCGGTGAGGGATGCTGTCAAGCTGAAGAAGGAGTCCTACCGGACCCTTTTGTCCTGTGGGACTCTGGAGGCAGCTAATAGGTACCGGCAGGCCAAGCGGAATGCGGCTTCGGTGGTTGCTGAGGCAAAAACTCGGGCGTGGGAGGAGTTTGGGGAGGCCATGGAGAACAACTTTCAGATGGCTTCGAGGAGATTCTGGCCCACCATCCGGCGTCTCAGGAGGGGGAAGCAGTGCAGTGTCAACACTGTATATGGTGGGGATGGTGCGCTGCTGACCTCGACTCGGGACGTTGTGGGTCGGTGGGGGGAGTACTTTGAAGACCTCCTCAATCCCACTAACATGCCTTCCAATGAGGAAGCAGAGCCTGGGGACTCGGAGGTGGGCTCCCCCATCTCTGGGACTGAGGTCACCGAGGTGGTCAAAAAACTCCTTGGTGGCAGGGCCCCGGGGGTGGATCAGATACGCCCGGAGTTCCTCAAGGCTGTGGATGTTGTAGGGCTGTCTTGGTTGACACGTCTCTACAACATCGCATGGACATCAGGTACAGTGCCTCTGGATTGGCAGACCGGGGTGGTGGTCCCCGTCTTTAAGAAGGGGGACCGGAGGGTGCGTTCCAACTACAGAGGGATCACACTCCTCAGCCTCCCTGGAAAAGTCTATTCGGGGGTTCTGGAGTGGAGGGTCCATCGGATAGTCGAACCTCAGATTCAGGAGGAACAGTGTGGTTTTCGTCCTGGTTGCGGAACAGTGGACCAGCTCTACACCCTTAGCAGAGTCCTGGAGGGTGCATGGGAGTTCGCCCAACCAGTCTACATGTGTTTTGTGGACTTGGAAAAGGCGTTTGCCCATGTCCCTCGGGGAATCCTGTGGGGGGTGCTCTGGGAGTATGGGGTACCGGACCTCCTGATAAGGGCTGTTCGGTCCCTGTACAACCGGTGTCAGAGCTTGGTCCGCATTGCCGGCAGTAAGTCGAACCCGTTTCCAGTGAGAGTTGGACTCCGCCAGGGCTGCCCTTTGTCACCGATTCTGTTCATAACTTTTATGGACAGAATTTCTAGGCGCAGCCAGGGTGCTGAGGGGGTCCGGTTTGGTGGACTCAGGATTGGGTCACTGCTTTTTGCAGATGATGTTGTCCTGTTTGCTTCATCAGGCCATGATCTTCAGCTCTCTCTGGATTGGTTCGCAGCTGAGTGTGAAGCGGCTGGGATGGGAATCAGCACCTCCAAATCCGAGACCATGGTCCTCAGCCGGAAAAGGGTGGAGTGCCCTCTCAGGGTTGAGAGCAAGATTCTGCCTCAAGTGGAGGAGTTCAAATATCTCGGGGTCTTGTTCACGAGTGAGGGAAGAATGAAGCGTGAGATCGACAGGCGGATTGGTGCGGTGTTCGCAGTGATGTGGGCTCTGCATCGGTCTGTCGTTGTGAAAAAGGAGCTGAGCCGTAAGGCAAAGCTCTCAATTTACCAGTCGATCTATGTTCCTACCCTCACCTATGGTCATGAGCTATGGGTAGTGACCGAAAGAACGAGATTGCGAATACAAGCGGCTGAAATGAGTTTCCTCTGCAGGGTGTCAGGGCTCTCCCTTAAAGATAGGATGAGAAGCTCAGTCATCCGGGAGGGGCTCAGAGTACAGCCGCTGCTCCTCCGCATCGAGAGGAGTCAGATGAGGTGGCTTTGGCCATGTTTCTGTTAAGCATAGCAAGTCAAGATTTGAGTCTGTAATGAATTCTGATAGCACCAGTGCTTTGCCATTAAGAGATCTTGAGTTAAACAGTGCAATATTAGCCAATGTGGGTTCGTTGTGCGCAGATCCATGACCAGAGTTTATTTTAACATATTGCAGATTTGGCGCACTGACACTCCTATTTCCGAAGCCATGAGTAGGACGGCATATTCCTGAGCAAATGCTGCCGATGAACTTTTCATTTGCAGCCCGGCTGTGGCGGCGACCTGACCTGCAATGTAAATATTTCGGGCGCCGCACAATACCATTGTCTTTTAGGACATTACAGTCTGACCATTTGCTCTGGACAAACTGTTTAATATGAAGGAGCTTGTCACAAGAGTATTTTATCATAGTAGAGAGCAATACTTATCTGATAGTAGCAGAGAAGCAGCACAGCACAGCGGAGAAAGTGAGATGGGAGGTGCAGATGAGCAGCAAGCAGCAGAAAAAGAGTAGTAGGAGATATTACAAAATGCACATGAAGATATCAAAATTTGGAGGTTCCAACATACAGCCACATACATATATCGCTGGGTATTACAGGCGGGATCGCCCAGAGCCACATCCAGCTGGGTGTAAACCTCAGACCATTTCTTAGTCATTAAGCACGTATAGAAGACCCCGAGAGCAATCCAGTGTATAAAATATAACCAAGAAGACAGACCATTCCCGGCTCATAGATCATCACGGTGCAAAGAAATGTCCATAGGGCTCGTCCAGTGTGTCACAGAAAGATTCAGTTGTCCCGAGGCTGCAAACCCCGTCAAGGCAAAGTCCATAAAAGTAAATCCAAATCAACACGGTTCGAATAAATTGCATCCATGAACTATACATACAATAAAAAGAAAGTGAACAATTGCAAAAAGTTTAGGTTTAATGCGAATTTTAATGAAAAGTGTTGATGACAGGGAAGAGTGGCAGCAACATGCGTGCGCCAGCGTCCCCTCCACAGTAAAAGTAAAAAGTACTGTTATTAAGGTAAGTAATGTTTCTAAAGAATCAAAAGAGACATCTATTTGTGAACACGAACACAGTTGTATTTCTGGATACTCAGAAACTACAATTATTATAAACCTACTGATTCCCTAATGGCTATCTTTCTGTTTTTAATAATTTACAACTGTCACCTATTGCTATAACTAAATGCATATACCTTTTAACTGTGCCAGCTGTACCATTTATAAGAAAAAATACAAAAAATCAAAAACATACTCCTAGACAGCTTCCTCGCCTTCCTCACCTCTTTGGTCCATAGGCTATATATCTTCATCTATGGAGTGTTCATAACGGCATACTTCTCTCATAGTTTAGCCATAGAATGCAGTGCATGTTGAGTAACCACCAACAAGACAGGATATAGCCATGTAATTATCTCCTTTTTTGGCTTTTGCTTTAGCCTTATGATGCCTGCACAGGCATTTCTTATTACAGTAGCCTGCTCAATTTGGCTGAACTTTCAATTTATCTACCAAAGCTACAATTATGTCAATTAATGTAATGGTCACTCTTAATATTATCAGCCAGAGTTGGAAGGAATTAGAGATGAGCTGTCTCTTTGTCCTATACACTTCAGACTACAAACATAATGTCAGGTCATGTCACTTGCAAAAATTCTCAGATGATTCTGCACTAATGGGGTATATTGACAAAAGGAGTGTTTTGGAGAACTTTGTTTCTTGGTGTAGAAGGAATTGCCTGTAACTTAGCATCAGCAAAGCCAAGGAACTGGTTATTGACTTTCTCAGCACCACAGCCTCTTAATCTGTGTTTTGGAGAACTTTGTTTCTTGGTGTAGAAGGAATTGCCTGTAACTTAGCATCAGCAAAGCCAAGGAACTGGTTATTGACTTTCTCAGCACCACAGCCTCTTAATCTGGCCACTAATCAAGAAGCGGAGAGGTGGTGTGCTACCTAAGAAAGACTTCAATCGGTTACAGTTAGTGCAGAATTCAGCAGCCAGAATCTTAACTAAAAAAGGAAAATCTGAGCACATTTCACCACTTTTTGTGTTGTTACATTTGTTACCCGTTTTATTTAGAATTGACTCTAAAGTACTATTGATGGTTTACAAAGCCTTAAATAATCTTTCCCTGTCCTATATTTTGGAATGTCTGCCTCCTTGAATGTCAGCTTATAAATCGAAGAGCCAACCTGAAAAGAAGTGGTGAGGTAGCCCTTAGGTGTTATGCACATAAAATTTAGAATACCTTGCTAATAGAAATTTGCCAGGCGAATACTGTAGAACAATTTAAAAAACTGCTAAAACCCCATTATTTTACAATGGCTTTTTCGCTGCTACATTTTAGTTGTATCCCTATTACACTATACAGGCATTGAATTATCATTTTCCTCTGGGTTCTGCAATTCCCTACTAATCTGTACTATTCTCATCCGTGTTTTTCCGGTCTGTCTGTGGTGGTGATCTGCGCCACCACCATCTGATCAAGGTAACATGCTGCCCCTGTGTTTATGGATTGAATGGTGGGTGGCCCAGATGTCTATATTACCATCATCATCAATTTCTTCCATGTAATGCCTGAAATATATAAGGACTGATTTAGAACATCTGTGTTAGGTAGAATACCGAGTGGGTCTGGGCAGTCATTTGTCCTTGGAACCCCTGCAGATTTTGTTATTTTTTTCTCCAGCCTAACTGGAGTTTTTTTTTTTTTGTTTGTTTGTTTCTTTTTTTCTGTCCTCCTGGCCATTCGACCTTACCTTTTTCTTTGTATCATATTGTATAATATTATTGCCTAATCTTGTTTGTTTATGTTTTATATTACCTTCCTTTTATGTATTTTTGTAAAGAACTTTAAGCTGCATTGTTTGTAACACAGAAAAACTATATAAGAAAGGGCATAACAGTCTCTTGTCTTCGGAGACTGCGTTGCTTTAATGTGGTGACACAAAAAAGTTGTATGTTTATTCATCTTTATTATGTCTCAAAGCACGGCTAAATTGTGAATGGGTATCATCATTTTTAACGTAAGTTTTGACCAGAGGTAATCTTAAAATATTCACTATGTCTTTCCTGTAGGCATTAAGGATGTTTACATTTTTGGCTCATTTTCTTTTTCCTTTGAAAATGGAAAAATGTTTTCATTAATCTCTAAAATTAAGGAGGACAAAATAGGATAGGGAAGCTGTGCTAGGGTCATAATTACTTATTATATCATGGTGCCTCTATCATCAATATGCTTTGTACAGGTAAAAATCACAAGGCATCTTCACTTACATATACAGTATATATATGTATATATTGTGAGGGTGAACTTATTGTCACTACACAAAGAGCATTGTTGGGACAGCTTGTGCAAAAACTTTCCTTTACTTTGTGTTGAGCTGTCTCCAGCAAATATCAGTTATTTTTTGAATCAAGTCAAACCTTCATACACTGATAATTTTATATTTTTTGTTATACACCAGGCTTGTTTCAGACTGTTTATGAACTTCTCCTGTCTCTCAATACTGTACATACTTTCACTGTTTGTATGAGATGCTCTAGTGTCACGCATCAAAATACCCATTGCCATTAACCAATTATTACAAGTAAAATTACAGTTGTATATTCATTTATTGTTTTTGCTAAAACCAAGTAGACTTCTAGCACCCATTACATAAAGTAAATCATGGTAATCATCCAAACTTTTTAAAATATAAATATTAAACATAGTAGGAGGTATAATTGTATACAACCATCATTTAGCTTTTACTTATCTCCTACAGTAGGACACAAGAATAGGAGGAAGATAAGGGAGGAGGAAGATAATGACAGAAGTACAGTCATGGATAAAAGTTTTGAGAATGACACAAGTATTGGTTTTCACAAAGTTTGCTGCTTCAGTGTTTTTAGATCTTTTTGTCAGATGTTTCTATGGTATGCTGAAGTATAATTACAAGCATTTCATAAGTTTCAAAGACTTTTATTGACAATTATATTAAGTTTATGCAAAGATTCAATATTTGCAGTGTTGGCCCTTCTTTTTCAAGACCTCTGCAATTCGCCTTGGCATGCTGTCAATCAACTTCTGGGCCAAATCCTAACTGATGGCAGCCCATTCTTGCATAATCAATGCTTGGAGTTTGTCAGAAGTTATGGGTTTTTGTTTGTCCACCCACCTCTTGAGGATTGACCACAAGTTCTCAATGGGTTAAGGTCTGGGGAGTTTCCTGACCATGGACCCAAAATTTTGATGTTTTGTTCCCCAAGCCACTTAGTTATCACTTTCGCCTTATGGCACAGTGCTCCATCATGCTGGAAAAGGCATTGTTCATCAACAAACTGTTCTTGGATGGTTGGGAAAAGTTGCTCTTGGAGAATGTTTTGGTACCATTCTTTAAGTAATTTTATAGTGCAGCAGAGAGGAGTGGGGTCATTAGTCTTTATTGCAAAATTCGGTTCCAAATAATTACTCTACTTCTAACACTGGATGAACCATTAAGCATGAAAGTACTTCAAAAAGAAATGTGTACATCATTTAACTCTATCTGTAAAGCGCTTCTGGATTATGTATTCAATAATAATAATAGCAAAATGATACTTTAAGCAACTTGGGGTTACAGGGAAATTCAGCATGCATCAACAGCTAAAATTCAATTATAGTACATAATGTATATTATAGTAAAAGGCTTTGTTTATCTCATAGATTTTATAGGATAAATAAAGCCTCATTATTACATTGTAGATAAATATATTTACACTAAATTAAACATTTTCTATTAACACAAGGAGCGAAATCTAGGGTGATGGCCTGGCTCCAATTGTAATTATATTGCAAGCAGGAATGCTAAAGGATTTATCACCTGTGGATTGATTAATTGAAGCATAAATGGCTAATATTTTCATACTTACTCACAAATACAATTTTATTTTTTATACTTTTATATACTCTTTATGTCCTGCTTCTTTGATATTAACCTACTACATGTGCTTTAACGCTACAGATTTCCCTTTCTAAGATAGGCAGTGTACTCTTATGAGGGCAGATTAAAATAAGTGCTTGCAGTTTGTGGATCAGTGTACCAACCTTTACAGGTGTATTTTCTATTAACATTTCAAGAGTGGATTTTTAAAACTTTCTCACTTCTTTTTTATTTGACCGGTTATTTATGGTTGCAGATATTCATGCAAAAGGTATTTATTGAACTCTTTAAAAAGAGTTAAGAACTACTTCTTTTAAGCCTGGCTCTTGGAATTATAAGCCAACCTCCAATTGAAGATCTAAAGTTACGACTTGGTGTATAGGGGAACAGGCATTCTAAAATATTGGACAAAGCAAGATTATTTAACGCTTTATAAATCATTATGTGATCATTTATGTTATTTAAAGTTTAGGTCGGAGTCAATGATAACCCCTAAATTCGTTACTTCCGCCTTGATTTTTAAACATTAAGGATCAAGTTTATTTTTAATGCCCTTGCTATATCTATGCTTGACAATCACTAAGATTTCTGTTTTTTCCTTATTTAGTTTGAGAAAGTTACTACCTTTTCAGCAGCTCCGTGTATGCTGCTGCTGAAGAATGTGAATTTCCCATCGGGATTAATAAAGTATCTATCTATCTATCTATCTATCTATCTATCTATCTATCTATCTATCTATCTATCTATCTATCTATCTATCTATCTATCTATCTACTCATCCATTCGAAAATACTGCTATGACATTGGATCAGAGAGCCAAGAGCATCAGGGTCATTAGGTGCTATAGATAAATAGCACATTGTGCTTTGAGATAATCTGACGTGATGGAAGCATGTCAAGTGAAAAGAGCAGCAGACCCAGAATAGATCCTTGTGGTATGTCATATACAATATAGTGTATCTCCAAAGTACAACCACGACAACTAACAAAGAATTTTCTACCTGTTAAGTAAGACTGAAACCAGTTTAATACACTGTCAGAGAGGCCAACACATTGAGGCGATTTATAAGAATACTATGGTCTTTGGTGTAAAATGATGCACAAGTCTAAGAGAACAGCAATAGATATACAGCTTCTGTGCGCATTAACCTGCAAATCATGTACTACTTTAACCAGAGCAATTTCTGCAATATGGTTAGTTCTTAAACCTGACTGAAACTTATCAAGAAAATAGAGCTTATTCAAGTAATCATTAAACTGCTTAATAACAATTGTTTCTAGAATTTTCTTAAGAAAAGCAGGTTAGAAATTGGTCTAAAATTGTCAAAGACAGGAATCGAGATTATTTTTCTTGAGCAGGGGTAGTTCTACATAGTTCGGGTGGATCTATTCCAATGAAAGAATTTAACTCGGTTTAAATGGCATAGTGGGATTCAGTTGGATTAACTTTGGAGGGATATAATATATTATTTCCCATATCTATTTTGTGTTTAAAAAATATAGCAAAAGACTCGCAAGTTACACTAGTCATTTTTAGGAGGCATTCCATTGAGTGAGCTGGGTTAATCACATGTTCAATAGTTAAAAAATAAAACTCTTGGATTACTACCATTATCATGTAATATTTTAGAGAAATAAGATTGCCTCTCAAGGTGGACTGCATTGTTATATTTGGCATTGCCTTCAATATGTTATAGAGGACCATCCGTTTATTTTTTCTCGATTTGCACTCAGTTCTCTGCAATGTTCTCTTTAAGTCAGACACTCTTTGGGTCTTCCAAGGTATATTTGTGCTGGAGGATTTCTTATCTGTCTTTTCAGGGGCCACTATGTCAATGATAGCTGTCACTTTTGCATAAAAATTTTCTACCTTACTAATTATACTATTAGTACTATTGAGGTAAGCACTACAATCCGACTGATTGTTTAGAGTATTAGCAAATTTTGAAAACTTCAGCTGTATCAAATTACCGTTTTTTTAACAATAAGCTTCTCATTAGTTGTAGTTATTAGTATTTCTATATCAAATAATATGCAAAAATGGTCTTATGTTCCGACATCCACAACCTGCCTCAGGTTAACTTTTAATCCTTTTGAAAATCACTAAATCCAACGTGTGTCCTCTTATGTGTGGGCTGGCTGACATGCTGACTCAGATCAAAAGAGTAAAGTAAGTTCAGAAATTCTCTTGTTTTCAGGTCACATTGGTTGTCCACATGAATATTTCAACCCCCCAAATTAGGAACCTGTCATAGTTAGTTATTATTATAGACACTAAGTTTGAGAATTCCTCAGTAAAAGACACATTATATTTTGTAGGTCTTTAAATTGTCAGTACAAGAGACTGGGCGAGTCCTCTAGTAACACCAGTAATATGCTGAAAAGGTGTTAAAATACCAAAACCTGCATTTTTAACATTTAATTGGCTCTAGTAAATACTCGCTAAATTGCCTCCTTTTTTGCCTTGGTGAACCAAATGAGCAAAGTTATAATTTAGAGGTGGTGCTTCAATTAATTAGAAACAGTGTGGGTAAACTTATATGTACCAATGATAGAATAAAAAATGGTGTAAATTTACATTTTCTTTCTTCCCTTTTATTTTATTTTATTTAAAAGAACCAATAGGAACAAATTAATAAAGCAACATACAATTCAGTCAAAAATATACTCATGTAATTAATACAGTGGTACAGTATTTGTGAAAAAATATGAACAAATTTTTACAAATTTAACTGAAAACTTAAAAAGCTAAGAAGAAAACATATAAATCATCAGTGGTATCTGTCCGTATCATGGGTTGCCTACTTTTGCCTTAACAAAAGTAAATTATCTACCTTGTAAACTTGCTGTCAATGTCTTTCTTAATAATAATCAATGCATATTCTCACTAGTCATCTGTTTTAAGTACCATATGCCCAAAACATGTTGTTTATTGGTCCCCTCATATTAGTAAGCCACATGTTCAGATAGATCTTTCAAATATGATTAGGGTCATCAATACAAGGGCTGTACCATGCAACAAGTTCATTCATATTACTAGTGCTCAGTACAGACATTTAATGGTAAATTTTTACAGTTACATTTGTTATCTTTATATTTGTGGGAGTTGAGTTTAACTAAGCTGTGGGAAACGTATTTTCCAAAGGAAAGTTTTTATCTGGAACCATGACTTCATCTGCACTGGCTTAATTAACTAACTTGTACTAAGTAACAAGGTAGCAAAATTATATATTTTTTTATTTCAGTGTGAGCACAACATTAATTCATTGCACACAAATATTTATCAAAAGGTTAGTTAACTATGATCAAACTAACACGTTATTTTTTCTGTATGTATTGTAATTTACAAATATCATATACTGTACATTTTCAGCATGAAGTACACATAAAGTTGTTCTGTCTGTGCAAAGCAACTAATAACTTTGTGCTACTTTTAACGGTTTATACATACTTTATGTGTAAGAGTCCACTAATTTAGCAGGTCCAGAAATCCCCAAATCAATCAATTATTTTACAAAGCTCACTGATCCTTGAGGCAAAATTAATTCTCTGAGCAGTCAGATTTCACATCTATGTTTAAACAGAGTATTTTATAACCTCTGGGGTTTTAGTGCTGTCCCAGTCAAGTGTAGGGATGTCTTCACAGATCTTGACAGAGGTGCTAAAACTGACAGCTTTCAGAATAAAAACAGCTGATGCTCTTGGGATAATAAATAAGATGTCACCTTTTATAGTGCCTGTGTTGTGATATATGGAGTGGAAAAAATAAATCTTGAGTTGTAGCTTTAATACAATAATTAAGTCATAATTCTTAAAACTTATGAAAAAATACATATATATTTAATGGTTTATTTAAATATTGTTAAAATATTAGCCTATATTATTTTGTCTATGCATTGTGTAGGAATTGTGAGAAACAGGTGAAATGTAATGGTGCAAAAAAATAAAAAGTAATTTTTAATTTTAACACAATGAACTATTGTATTGTGTCCTTGTTGATACTACTGTAGTTCCCTAATGAAAATCAAACAAAGCAGGCTGCATCCAGCATTTTCAAGTCTTTTAAATCCTTCCACTTTTCCTTCATAAGATGGCTGAGAAAATTCTGACTCTCTCCATTTCATGTATGTGTGTTTGTGTGTGTATGTGTATTTTGTGTAAAGGCAACATAATAATTTAGTCAGAGAACCAGGGGCACTAAAAAGCCAATGCAGGATCCCAAGAAGAGAAAGGCAATGGGATTGTAGTAATAGCCTCTTGTCACGGTGTCTGATAGTATCATGGTCTATTAATTAAACTTTATACAGGAAAAAATATAGTGTAGAATTCAAAAAATGGAATTAACAAAACTAAGAGAAATCAATAAAATCACACCATAAATAATTAATGATCACAGTATTCTTCCACTGTTACAGAAAACCTAAAAATAAAATAATTAATTGTGATATTGGGAAAAATCTAAAGAAAAAGCAAATTAATTAATAAAAGATTTTTTTAATATTAAATTGCTGGAAGCCTACCAAAAAAGAGATTCCATGAATTTGAAAACTTCATAGTTTATCATCAAAAAGGATAGCAGGTTAAAGTTCTGTGGTATCAAATTAATTTCATCCAACTAACTAGTCAAAGCAGGTCATTCAGGTAAAAAGTTCTAGATGTTTTAATATTAAAGATGAACAGTGTGGCTGCACAGGGACAAGTATTAGTTACGTATATATTATATTATGACAAATCCTAATTGCCAATGCATTTTGAAACAGACCTTTTTATATGGGCAATCCAGAGGATTCAGAGATTAGAACAAGTATAATGAAAACAATCTAAGAAAATAAATCAAATTTGCAGAAAAAGAAATATATGTAAATAAATCCCTGAACACCTGTTTCAGTTATGTTTTGGGAAGATAATTAAAGTACCATGAAAACAACCAGGCACATGAAGGCACTGAAGCACTAAGCCAAAACACCTATTTTCCTTGATTGAATGATTTATACTAATAGCAATAAGCTTTGGTTCCTTGTTTAACTGTTTGCAATAATAATTACAGTTTAGAAAAAAAAACCAATATTAATATAGAGTATTATGAACAAAACACCACAACATTTAATGAAATTATTCAGCAGGTTTTATGTGAAATCTGTTTCAGGCTGAATATAAAACAACCTGGTAGTCTATATTTTGATTTCTTCCAGATATGCAAATAAACATTAATTCACAAAATTTTATTTAACCCTTTACTTTAAAACGTCTATTGGCTTTCTTCATAAAGTATCTCTATCATGATTATTTCTAAATGTGGAATTCATTGCACAGAATATGACTTTACAAATACTGTAAGTTTGTCTTGCAGGGGATGAAGAGACTAATGATGACACAACTCTACTTGTTCAATTCAAATCATATATTTTTCAAAAACATTTTAGTAGAAATTATTGATCAGTATTAAAAATACAAGACACATAAGAAATAAATGACTGTGTATTAGAAGATGTAAGAATAAGATGGTAAATATTGTTTAACATGAGTTTGTGGATTCATTTTGAAAACTGGCTATAATTAGTGATTCATTGCAGTGTAATTGTTGGACAGTCATACTAAAAGAGTTCAATTGAATTCTCGATATAAATATATTACTTATAGCAATAGTTTGCAGCCTATGACACCCTAAATAAAAATGGTTTGGTACCCCTGTACTTCAGCCTGGGATAGCTGTATTATCTTGGAAATTATAAGAAGACCTGCATGTAAACAAGGCAGAGTTTACTGTGAAATAATTTTTTTACAAAATAAAGATGGTGTGTATAACTTTAGACATTATCCATTTATCATTCTTTACATATTTCTTTTTAAAAAATGTTAACGATTTTCTAAAATTACATTAGAGAACACAAATCAATCAATGATAAAATCATTACTATATCCCATACTTTTATTTATTTGAATTATCTACAAACAAGTAAAGAAAACTGATACAATTGGAGCACACATGCAAGACCATCTCCTAGGAATAGAGGTAGAGGTAGACAGAACTTTATTTGTCCCCTTGTTCAATATCAAGGTAAAAATTAAAATTAATAAATTCTATAGAATACCTACAGTGGACACAATACACATATCAGTGATGAGTAATTACAGAGCAACATAGCATTATTGTAAAGAGAGATATTTGGTTGAAATCCTCTGCTTAAAATCCCCTAATGTCGAGTTGTTTGCACATATGAAAGGTTGGAGTAACATAAACAACAGCAAATAGTAATGTTAGTATAAGGGGCAACTCTGTCTGGTTTCTTTCTAATCAGTTTATATGGTTTATATAAACAGAGGCTTCTGGTGAAAGAATACAGTAGTCTGGTCAATGCACACACATGTTGAGTACAAATTATATTATAGTAAGTAGACATCCCCATTCAGCTCTATCGAAAGTCACTTTCTGTATTGAGAGACAGAAAAACCTCTATATGCTCTCAAGATCTCCAGTTTTATATAACAGTAAACAATGTGCATTGTGCCTTTTTATTTTGATTTGGGGCCGACTACAACTACAAAAATGTCCAGAATCTTCACAATGAAGCCTTGAAAACAATCTTTATGATGTAGTTATTGAAAATCAGTTTAGTAAGTCAGGGCTTTTGCAAGTTTAACTATGAGTTTGTTTTGTGCATTGAATTTTATTTTTTTAGTTCTGTTTATGTTTTGGCAGAGGTTCCAGCTAGTTATTTGTCAATGTCTTTTTGTTATCTCCAGGTCTAAATGCCCATATTTAGTTTTCACAGTCTAACTTCATGCAAAATGACAGATTTTAAGGTTCAGTAAAAACCAGAGAAGTTACAAAAAATTATACATTTTTATTTGTGGCGATTAATAGGCCATCTGAATCTTAATAATGAAAAAACTGACAAATTAGCACTGAAAATGTAAAAAAAATCTACTAGCCTTTTAGATAGTGTAAAATATGTCTTAAGGGTATTAGTATCTCAAGATTAAGTAAAGAGGAAAAAAGTCAGCTATTTTTGAGGACTAGTATCATTTACTGTAATGACCAGATTTAATTAATTAAGATCTTCACTGGAGTTTGTGGGACTGATCAGCCTAATCACCTATTTACATAAATACTTCTGTTTAGTCCTAGTAAAAATAAATAATCAGATGTAATAGATTCTTGAGACACCTTTGTAAGCTAATGTCTAAAACATTAATTACCAAAATAACTAAAAAACAAAAACTGCAAACTATGGATGGTGGACCTTCAGTGTTTATATACTGTAGGTCTAGCCCTACTCTGCAAGAAATATAGTCTGCAAATTTTTCAATTCATAGTTTCACATAGTATCTGAAAAAATGAAGAAACAATTAAACAGACAACCCATCAATAGCAGAATAATCTGCCAAATGCTGCCCAAGGTTATAAGGTTAGGCAAAAGTTGCCTGCCGAATAAGATATGCACATGAGAGTTGAGTCATGGAAACTGACTCCAAAGTATACTGGCCCTTATGCAATTCTTAAATTTACAGTTCCAATTACCTATGAACCACCTTTACCATCTCATTTTAAAATCCATCCTTCCTTTCATGTATCATGATTGGAACCTGTCCATTGTAGCTAACATATATAATAATTAGGTCTCCTCTTCCTACTCCTGTAAAAACCAAGTGCAGGAAATTCTGTAATTGAGATTCATTGCATCCTGGTTCACTGGTGGAGTTATGGCGCTGAGGATTGTTGTGGAGTAGGTGCCTTGGGAAGGAAACTCTTATAAGTTGTGAGATATGGTCGGTCATTCATCCTGGCCAATACCCCCAGGCCGCTAGATGGAGCCCTCCTTGCAGCATGGAGGTGCCCCGAATGCCAGCAGGGAATTATGGACAACAAAGTTTTTATGCACAGCCCTACTGGCTACCATGGGGACCACCAGGAGTCACTGCAGGGAGACATAAATACATCTATTTTCCCTGCACCCCGGAAGTACGTCCCAGTCACATGGACAGAAGGAATGATGTGCTTCCGGGATGAAAAAGAAGAGTTTTTGATCTGACCCGGAAGTGCTAAGAAGTCAAATGGACTGAGGGTTCAGAAGCACTCCCGGGTCATGGACTATAAAGGATTGTGGGAAATCCCAGATGGACAAGCTGAGCTGGGTGGAAGGGTGGCAACGCGTCTGGGAGAGTGGAGGATTGATTAGTGTTTGATCATTGTTTATTTGTATGAGTATTGTGGAGAGGAGGGTGCTTGGTGCACTGTTTATTAATAATAAATTCAATATTTTGGATTTTATCTGGTGTCTGGCGTATTGGCTGAGGGTTCAAGGAAGCGATAGCGCCCCCTATCTGTCACAAAGTTTGTGTTTTGGACTTTGTAAAATCTATTTTTCTAAATATTTTGCACTTTTATTTTTGCTTTATTATTTTTTTTTATCATTTTGTCTTCAGGTTATTGGAAGCTCACCAAAATTAACATGTGGCTTTATAAATGGCCATGCCCATCACTTTTACATAATCCACACTACATTGTGGTCACATGATGTTTTAAGTCATCATTCCTCACCTGTAAAAGACAGCATTATGCTATTCCTAATGTCCAAGTTTCTGGATTCTAGGAAAATCATTATGGTGCATTTAGTTATGGAAAATCAATTTAGGGATTCAGGACTTTTGTGTGCCTCTTTTTGGTAATGAATTTGGTACACAGATTGGAGACACTTTTTTTTTGGTTCTGTTTATCGTTTGGCTTTGACTCCTGCTGGTTATTTGACAAAACTTTTCTCTTATATACTGGTCTAGGAGCTCAGGGTCAGTTTTCACAGTCTACACAGTCCTCTGCCAACACAACAGTCTTAGGGAAAGGTGTTGAGACAATCCATGCAAACATACATTTTTAATGATTTTACCATTATTGTTTATATTTATATTATATTATATATTGTATACAACATTTTATATTTTCTTTTCTTTTGCCAGCTATGGTGAGTAGTGGAGAAACTATAAGGGTTTTGTACTTAGAAATTTAGCTATAGGGATTAACCTTTCATTTTGTTTTAACAATGTTCCTTATTTCTTTCTTATAAAGGTTTGGCTTCTTGCTTAGAGAATATCATTTTATGTTGTATTCATTCTTGGTCTAGTCAGAAAAAGAAAGATATTGAAGCAAGGGTAGTGAGAAATTATAATATACATGCATATATATGGGGAGGATAAACTTTCATCAATTTAAACATTTCAGCCTGAAAAGAATATGACAAAATGCCTTGACTGGTATGGAGATTCAATGAATTCAGTTTTCCTGTTTGCCTGTAATGAAAAATCAGGTTAATCATATGGATGGACTGATGCAGGATGTCTCACTGAAAACATTAAGAATAATTTTGTGCTTACTTTTCACTGATGAAAAATGATCAATATCCTGAAAGCATTATTCCCACAGATGCGTTAATTTGCCCTCAGTTATAAGTCAACTTCATGGTAGTCAATTGCTTTCATTAAGAAATCAGATAAATTACTGGCTTAAAAAAGAGAGTCTTAGATTTGGATACCAATAATTTAGCATTATTTTACTTATTGAATATTATTAATGTAATTTATTGATAGCATACTAATCTAAAACTTTAAATTTATTATACTTTGTATATCTATTAATATCAGATTTAAAGGTTAATACATTATTGTAAACATTATAGTAAGTAATGCTACTAACAAAGTAATCATTACCTAATTAAGCTCATTATGCCTTCTACTATGTATTATGGGTGCACCTGGACAAAAGGCTGGGAATACCACTTTGTCATCAACAATGAAAAATTGAACTAGAAAAAGAAAGGTGCATGTTCTGAAATAATCCAAAATTGGAAACATTTTATGCAGAAAAAAATAGGTCATATATTAGAATACATCCCTATTTTAAGGGGTTTTGTTGATAATGGTGGTAGAGAGGCTAGGTCTGAGTTGGCCATCTCTTCCTCTAAGTGGAAAATAAGTTCAAAAGGTAGTCACAGTAGGCATCATATGTTATATATCTGTGTGATGCCACTGTAAAAGATGATACCTAGTAATAATGAAAAATCCAGTGGTGCATGGCTGATTGTCATCTAGCAATAATAGCATAAGCAATCCTGTTTGCTGAGAGCATTGAGCATCAGGGAACATATACCTCCAAGTCTGTATATCTCCAAGAAGTTAAGCATCAAAGTGTTATTTGATGAATTTTTCTGACATAAACTAAATGCTAAGCTAACAAAATATGTAAACAAAGCTATAATTTATCAGGGCAAGCTTCAAATCCAATGTAATTACCAAGTAGTCTGTTAAAGAGTAGGATTTTAACAAGCAGTGTGGTGTAGTGGTTCAGGCTTTGGACTTGTAATTCTGGCATTGTGGGTTCAAATTTTGCTACTGATGTTGTGTGACCCTGAGCAAGTCACCTGATCTGTCTGCGCTCCAATTGGAAAAATAAAAGGAATGTAACCAATTGTATCATAAATGTTGTAAGTTGCCTTGGATAAACGTGTCAACCAAATAAATAAATGTAAATTTCAGGAACCTGCAAAGTTCGAATTGATGTTGTTTTGGAGGAATTAGGTGGATAGGATTGGCAAGCTTTCTTGCAATGAATGATCTGCCCTTGTTCCAGTTGAAATTTTTGTAATGTTCTGAATGTAGGATGTTATTTAAATCAGCCTAACAAAATGTAAGCTCCTCTACATCCAGGTGGCAGTACTTGCAAAACCCTTCATGTATTACTGTACTTACTTTTTTATACTATATATCAGAAATATCCACTGCCAGTCTGATTACAACTAATGTCTGCATGTACATTAATTGTAAAGAATGGGTATTTATTTTTTCTTAAACTAAGACCATGCATAAAAAGCACTTACAAAATCAGGGAAATCATATAGTTAGACCTGACCTTGTATAATTGTGGGGGAAAAAACTTCAGTGGTATAAGGTAAGTGTTGAATGAAAATCGATAAAACGATTATGAGTGTTATTGATACATGTTAAAATATATTCCGTTTAAGTACAATTCAAAAAGACAGTATGAGTCAATTTACAGTAAGGGATGCTAGTTAAGAAGAATCCATATTACTAACCGAGAATGGTAAACCGGATGGCATGGACGCAGGTACACGGCGATGGGACCATGAGACGTACTGCGCAGGCGCGTACAGCGCACGTCTCATACACCGCAAGCGAAGTTGTATCCACCGCGCACAAAGGAGTCACGGCCCAAAAACGAAAGAGCTCAACTGACGTGAATGAGAAATGAAGCAACAACGCGCCCATAGCTAACTACTACCAACACGGCCACACAAAAAAGAGGATTCTGCGCTGCAGCCCAGATTCAAACGGAAGAGGCTACGGAGGCCCCACAGGTCCACAAGGGACCGCCATATTGTGAGTGGCACTACTGCGGAGTGAAGTTAGGAATAATGTGCTGCTTGGAATTGTACAAAACGCTGAACGCTTTACACCAAATACAAACACAATACAGCTCAACTAACGGAAATAACAAATAAAACAACAAGCCCATACCTGATGACACGGCCACAACGAGCGGCCACAGAACAAACAAACACAACAGGATTCGGCGCCCTGCCCAAAGTCAAACCGGAGAGAGTACGGATGCCTCAAATGTACACACTACACAGCATGGTGAAGCAAAGCAGGCACGGCTCCAGAAAGAGACAGCTCGACTCGCTACAAACGGCGCTACAAAAACGAGCCCGCATGGATAGAAAGAATAAACGGAGGCGCCTACAACGCGTAGCTGAAACCGCGGAAGCAAAACTGTCTTGGCTCCAAACCCAAAAAGCTCGACTAACAGAACTACAAAAAGAAGCCCGGATAGACAAATACAATGAACATAGACGCCTACAACGCGCATCTGAAACTGTGGAATCAAAGCAGGCATGGGTTCAAAACAAAACACCGCGACTGACGGAGATACAAAAACGAGCCCGCCTGGATAAAATCAATGAACGCAGGCGCCTACAATGCGCGTGTGAAACAGTGGATGCAAAGCAGGCACGGGTTCAAAACGAACGAGCTCGACTGACGGATATACAAACACGAGCCCGGCTGGATAAAATCAATGAACGCAGGCGCCTACAACGCGCATCTGAAATGCCGCAAGCAAAGCGGGCACGGCTCCAAGACGAACGAGCTCGACTAATGTATTTCAGGATACCCAACACCGGGGGTAGGCGAGCGAAGCGAGCAGGGGGCGGAGCCCCCCTTGTGTTGATACAGAAGAGCCATTCAGTGAAGAACTTCCTAACCTTACATATTAAAATATTTACATTTTGAAGTACTGTTTGTGCACCCCAGTGAGAATTGTCAAAAGGGTAACTGATGCAGTAGCTTTGTTGAACAGATTATGAAAATTTCAACAAAAGGTGAAAAGCATTTGAATGAGTGGATTTATTCAACATAATCCACAAGTGTAGGATACCCAGTAACTGCCTATGTATTTGTCATTCCTTCCCTGCATCTATACTTAACCATACTTAACCATGTCCTGTAACAAAAACCTCTCTCTCTCCCTCTCTCTCTCTTTCTCTCATACACAAACACACACACTCCAAAATTCTCAAGTCTCTCTAGTCGACTTCAAGTCTCATTCTTTCCCTACAAACACAACTTCCTCTGCCTAACCTCCCAACTCTAGACTCTAGACCTGCAGGTTACACTCAACCAATCCCTAGAGTAACTTCTGGGGTCAGGGCTCAGTCTTTAAAGTGGCCTCTTCTAACTTCTCAAACCATTATACACTGGAGCTCTAGTCTTATGTTAAAAGGCTAAGTCTCCATGGCAGTTCCAGATTGCATGCTTTCTTGATTGCCCAGCAGGGTCCCACCTAATACTGGTAAAAATAAAAGTGTTATAATTTGTTAATCTGAAGGAGTTGTTTTGATGTCTTTGACAAGACCTAAATTACCTTTTTATCATGTGGGTGCTCACAGAGAATTACATTTTGTAACACTATCTGAACTGGCAGGAACCTTTGGTAACTTGTTTCTTTTATCAGTGACATGTTAAGCTAATATCCATTTGGTATTTGTAAGTTTTTCACTTTCTGTCTAGCTCGTATGGTGCCTTAAGCCTGTTGCAGTCTTTACCATGGTAATCATTTTAAATAAGCACAATGGTTTTCCATTAAGGTGAACAGTGTTTTGTAATGTTCCTAAAAAGAGATGAGTTGTTTTAAGTAAGAAACAATTTACCAGGTAGGACTGAGTTTCTCTATTTTCTAAATAATTCTTCCCTTTTCCTTTCCTTCAAGCTAGGCAACAATGTACAAGTTCCCTGGGTTAGTTACTGTAGTGAAATTAAAGCACTTGGGGAGATTCATTGTGATTGTCCATTTGTTTTTATATTGTTATTTCAATGCAAATCTGTTTAGTACTATACTATAGATAGAGCTACCAACTTTCACCTGGATGAAATGACTATTACAGAATTTTAAATTTAATGCAGTTAATGGAAATAAGACACATAATGTCATATTTGCAACACAGATTGGATCCAGATGTATGTTTAGCTAACTCTATTAAAAAGTATGTTCTTTATAAACCAGTATGTCTGTTTGTCTACAGGTGTGTTCTTTCAGGATTTAAGCACTTATGTCATATATCATTCATTGTGTAAAATATATTGTTAAGCTGCATAACAGTTGCAAAATTACAAATGTAATATTTGCAAGAAGCTGTTAATTTAAAACTTTGTTTTTGTTTAGAGGTTTATAGGGTCATATGAAATTTGAACATTTTGTTATTTAAATTCAAATATACGAATAACATGATCCATTTATCTGTGCTAAGCTTTTAAAAAAATCTGATTTCTTATATAATTATAGAGATTTTGATTATTTGTCTTGGTGCACAAGAAGCAGCAAATGTAGCAAATCTACCAGAAAAGGCTGCCAGGGAAATCAATACAGTAAGTTAAAGGAAGTTCACTGGGAAGTAGCATATTGTTGGATGGGTGTTTTACTTTGGTGTATAACAGCACCAACCTGACAGGCGCCAGTGGAATCTACTGTAGATGATAATTTAGTAGGATATGTGGCCATGGAAGAATGCTAGGCATTTGTTCCTTTAAATAGACCGTGGTGTGAAGGCTCCATACTACAGAGAAAGCTAAAATAGTCATGAATCATTAGAAGACTACAGTCAGTGACCTTTTGGTCTTCAAAATTGATAATTAGTAATGCCAACAAAGGAAGCAAATGGTTAATCTTGCTCTGTTAATTATAGGTAACTTGCATATTAAACATAGTGATAAAGCATGTGCCCTGTGTTGGCTGGGATTGGCTCCAGCAGACCCCCGTGACCCTGTGTTCGGATTCAGCGGGTTGAAAAATGGATGGATGGATGGATGGATAAAGCATGTAATGCAGTTTGGAGCCATGTGATTGTGCGGTTGGCCCCACGCTACCGGGTCCCACCAGGAGTCTCTTTAACCTGACACCATCAATATTCATGACTGGGATGAGCTGAACAAATCAGGACAATCACACCAAGCAAAGGGATGGTGAAAAATGCTCAAGTGCTTTTATTAAAATAAACAAACCAAAACAGTGTTCAAAAAGTACAGTGCTCAAAAATTCAATAAATAATCCATAAAAACAGGTGGAGGTTAAAATGATAAAATAAATAAAGAATCCATAAAAATGAGGTTAAACAACTGGCAGGAAACCTTCTTCTGTTAAATAACTGGTGCATCTTGTCATGATAATACATTAAACATTCAGCACACCAAAAATGGTGTAATATTATGTATTTAGGTATTTATTGAACATAGTTTTTACAGAAAAACATATTTTTTAGCAAGCACCGCATCCAAATGTAAACTATTCTCATGAATAAACACTATTTGTATGGTTGGTCACGCATAGACACACATTTTTACCATTATAATTTAATCCCAAAACCAAAGCAAATGAATTTGACAAAAAAATAAAATTTTGCCCAGTAAGGTGTAAGCCTAAAACATGAAATGACTGTAGCTCGTTATATCAGCTGGATGCTATGTAAGACTGAACAGTGTTTGGCTCCTGACATAGTATGGAAATCTGCTGTTAAATAGTGGTTTCAATTTTTAGACTGATGAACACAGCACAATTATGTAATTATCCGTGATCTGTGATAAGCAACTTCCTTGTATTAAAAGCAGGTTTAACAGTATAAGTAAAAGCTATGAGATATCTTACCTTACTAAAGCAGTGTCAATCGGCTTACTGAAACTCCACTGCATTGATTAGGATATCTTCGTTAGTAATTCATTCTTCTTGAATGTATTTTTCACATTGCAGCATGCAAGTGTCACCTTCCCTGTTGATGTTGTCGGCTTTTTCAGAGTTTTTATAGTGGCTAGGTGTGTTAAAGAATAAACTTCTTTCGGCTGCTCCCGGTACAGGTTGCCACAGCGAATCATCTTTTTCCATATCTTCCTGTCCTCTGCATCTTGCTCTGTTACACCCATCACCTACATGTCCTATCTCACCACATCCATACACCTTCTCTTAGGCCTCCTCTTTACCTCTTGCCTGGCTGCTCTATCCTTAGCAACCTTATTCCAATATACCCAGCATCTCTCCTCTGCATATGTCCAAACGAAAGCAGTCTCGCCTCTCTGACTTTGTCTCCAAACCATCCAACCAGAGCTGACCCTCTAATGTAATTCCTAATCCTATCCTTCCTCATCACACCCAATGCAAATCATAGACACGGAACACGCATGAAATGCATGTATTTCAAATAACACTATACTGTATTATTTACCCTATACAACTCCAGGCACCTCACAAGCAGATAAGAAGCCTTGGCTTGAGCTGGAAGAACTTTTTGCCTGAGTTGAGCTCCATCAGGGGGGTGGGGTTTGGGATGGGACAGCAGGCTGCAAGCTGATGGAGAGGTGCTAAGGAATTTAAGGTGGGCTGGGATTACGAGTTTTTTCGCAGGTTTCAGGGATTCTAGTGTTAAGCAGACGCAATGTTGGTTTGAGTTGATACAGATGTTGTGATATATACTGCAAAAGTATAGGCTTCCACTGAAAAAAATATTCTACTTGCTTTCGGAGGATTTATCTTTCAGTTTTGCTGTAAGGATTTTAGTGCTTTAATTAAAGAACATGGAATTTGGAGGAGGAACAGGACACTGCTATCAGTTCTAATGAAAGCCATTAGGAAAATGTTTCTGTTTTAGGAGAAAGTTTTATCTTTGAGTTTTAGAAAATGCTGTACATGGTTCACAATACATGTAGGCAAGTACTGGCCATTTGGTCTTTTCAATCTATAGCATTTTATTTTAAATCTATATTTAAAAAAATATGAAATTTAAAACAAACTTATATGGATGACAGAATGACTGCCTTGTCATAACATTTGGATCTAAAATATGATTCCTATTCCAATTATGATCTTTGGGGAGACTGCATATTCTTAATGTGATCATTTTTTTCCCATTTACCCTGGTTTTCTTGCCTTTCCCAAAGATGTTTTTATTAGGCTAACTTGAGAGGTCTAGTATTAGTGTCTCTGGCTATTATGGTAGTATGCCCAGGGATGCTGACAAAAGCTGTATCTCTAAAAATTCGGTAAATTAAGGAAGAAATAAATTTATGAAATGCTACATTTATTTTAAAATATAAAAAGAAAACAAGAGTGGCCATTAAGGAGAAAGTACTTTAACTAATTAGCCATGTGGCTGCTTAAACTTTGCATAACTGTATAACTATTTAAAAAAAAGTAAAGAAAGCAAGCAAGCAATGAAAGCACTGTGGGTGAGTTATAATATATTCTTGTTCTGTTGCATGGCAGATAGAATAATGATATGGAGATTCATTTAAAAAAGAAAATAACCTTGCAATTTTTATTGCTGTTACATACATTACAATTTTCAATTCAGTTTTATTTGTCATTTAGCAGAACATCCAAGATGTGCTGCAAAACGAAAATACAATGCACAAGACATTAATAAAAAGTGTATTTAAGTATACAAAAATGTAATTGTATTATAGTTTCTACAACATTCCAAAGACTTGCTATTAGGTTAAATTATGGCTGTACATGTTACACTGATGTAATTGAATCAGGGATTGTGGCTGTTTCAGTGATGGACTGTAGACAGTGGTACCCTGCCTACACCAGCTACTGCTAGTTAAACTGTTGTTTCTGAGGGTCTTAGCCAGACAAATCAGTTAAACAAAACATAAGTATGAAGGAATCATCCTCACAACAAATTCTTTTCATTGACTTAATCAGTATTCCTGACCACCGCATACCTTTAGGTTTTACAAAGTCTTAGTATTCTGCATCATGCACAGAGTAAAAGAATAAGATGATTCTCAGAGATTTCTAGGACAGCAAGGTGAAACAATAGAGAAAAGCAGGTAAAATAGTACTGTATATGCCATCATTCTCTTCTTAAATTGCTTTTTTAAAGTGTGGCTTTTTGCAAACCTTGGAAATTTCTTAAAGGTGTCACATTTTGCTCTTCATCTGTGACAGACGTTTAAATGAATTTGGCAGCCTAAGATGGCATATATGATTTGGTTAAAATGTAATTGAAAAATAAGTGTGCAGACTCATATCCATTATGCATGAATCTCAAATAGCCATTTATTCGGAGTGACACTGCAGCCTAGACGCGACAGACAGCCCAGATACATTGAGTGCTTAATTGTATGCCTTGTTATGGCTTTAAGTGTAGACATATGACACAAAGTGAGAAACTCAGTAAATAACAGCCTAACAGAAATAATTTTAATAAACTACTTTGCATTTACTGGTTATAATAAAATCATAAAAATAAAAAAAAACATGTTACGAAAGCTTTTCATTTTGGTGAACTAAATTATTACAGTTATTTTTTTTTCAGTTTATTTCTGTATAATATTGTTCACCAAGTTCAGGTTTAAAACACTTACACATATTCATAATGTACTATGATAACAATACACACATCAAAGTAAACAAACAATAAAAGAAAAATGTATAGATAGATAGATAAAAATTGCTTTATTTTTCCAAAGGGGAAAACTTGGCTTTTTACAGAAACTAAATAAATAGATAAATAATTATAAAAAACAAACACATCAACATTCCTAAAAAGAAAGAAAATATCTGACTTAGCTAAAGACAAAACGAGAAGTCACAGTGAGGCATTATGTAGATGTTTTGCTGTATGTACATCGATCAGCCACAAAATTTAAACTATTTACCTATAACTGTGTAGGTTACCTTCATGCCAGCAAAACAGCTCTGACACTTTAAGACATGGACTCTACAAGATATCTGACATCTTTTTCATCTGGCAGCAAAGATGATAGCAGCATATCCCATAGATGCTCGATCAGACAAAAATCTGAGGAATTTGGACAATATTCTTGAACAATATTTGTAGTGTGGCAGGGCACATTATCCTGGTTAAAGATGCCACTGCCATCAGGGAATACTGTTACCATAAAGGGGAGTACTTAGTCTGCAACAATCTTTAAGCAGGTGATATGTGACAAAGTAACATCCATATAAAGGCCAGGACGTTTCATGACAAAACATTGCCCAGAGCATCACACTACTAACATCGGCTTGATTTCTTCCCATAGTGCATCCTGCTGCCATTGCTTCCTCAGGTAAATGATGCACACACACCTAGCCACCAATATGATCTAAAAGAAAATGTGATTCATCAGACCAGGCCATCTTCATCCATTGCTCCATGGTCCAGTTCTGACACTCACATGCCCATTTTAGGCACTCTTGGAAGTAGATAAGGGTAAACCTGGGCACTGAGATGGGATTGCAGATATGCAGCCTCATATACAGCAAGTTTTTATCCACTGTGTGTTCTGACACCTTTCTCTCATGACCAGTATTTAGTTTGTCAGCAATTTGTGCTACAGTAGCTCTTCTGTGGGATTGGACCAGACAAGCCGGCCTTTGCGCCCCACACACATTAATGAGCCTTGGGCATCCTTGACCCTGTTGCCATGTCCTTCGTTGGATCACTTTTATTACTTACTATCCACTACATACCTGAAACACCCCACAAGACCTGCCATTTCATTGATTCTAACCCTTTTACCTAGCAATCACAATTTGGCCCATGTCGAAGTTGCTCAGAACCTTATGCTTGCCCATTTTTTGAACTTCTAACACATCACCAACAACAACTGTTTACTTGCTGCCTAATATATCCCACCCCTTGACAGGTGCCATTGTAACGAGACAGACAATATTAGTTACTACCTGTCAGTAGTTTTAATATTTTGGCTGATCAGTGGATTTATGCATGTCATTTACATTAGATATCTATCCAAGCTGTCAATTTTCTAACTCATTTCTCCAATTCTGGTTACAGAGCTTTGGGCACAAAGTGGAAATCAAACCATCACTGTAGGTACGAATAAAACAAAAAACATCTAAGTTAAAATAAAGCAAAGTTTATCTTCATGTGTACGTAGTATGATGAAATTCTAACTTGCATGTCTCTTCAGAACAGTTGACAAAACAAAATACACACTAAATAATTAGATAGATAGATAGATAGATAGATAGATAGATAGATAGATAGATAGATAGATAGATAGATAGCATGCAACATACACATATATTTATAAAAAAATGTGCACTGTCTTCCTCTGCAATGCTTTATGATCCTGAGCTGAGAAAGTGCCATGGCAGGATGTGATGCAACCAGTGAGAATGGACTCTACTTTGCATGAATAGAAGTATGTGGGAACAGATTGAGAAATGCGGGCTGCCTTCAGACATCTGAGGAAGTAGAGACACTGGTGAGCTATTTTGACAAGAGACTGAATGTGTTGTGCCCACTTCAGTTAATCAGTTATAGTCAATCCAAGAAATTTAGAGCAGATTGCCCTTTCAACCACATCCCCCTAATGTAGATGCACTCATAAAAATACGGGTACCAAAGTGGTTTTGCTGTGCAGTGCCACAGGAGAACCATTTTTGGTTTCCAAAACCATCATCCAAATGATGGTTCCAGAAAGGACCTTTATTCATTTAGATATGTCACAGACTACAAAAATAACCATGAAAAGAGATTTGTGAAATACCAATGAGTTCATGATTTTAAAAGGACTCTTGCTTCATGCAATAACACAGGCTGAGTTCAGGTTTTCTTGATCTGCTAGTATCCTGGTAGGTACCCTACTATATATTAAACACTTCTGTTTTGTCCACATACTAGGAACCTTTTCAAATTTCTAAAGAACAATTTCATATTTAAAGTACCCTTCCCATAATTAAATGGCTCTTTGTCAAGCAATAGCTCCTTGGTTTTGCTGACATGAGAGTATACTATTGTCCTAGCAATGTCTGAGTTTGCAGATAGATTCTCTGTATGCTGCCTCATCATTGCTGGTGATCAAGTCTATGTCAATGGTGCCATCTGTAATGATAGAGGTGGAGCTGTGTCTGGCCTCATAATCATAGGTGAACAAGGAGTACAGAATTGGGCTCACATACTACCCTGTGCATTGAATATAGGGAATGTGATACTGCCATTTCCCAGTATCACAAAAAGTTATTTTGAATTAAATTTACAGTTCCTTGACTCTTTCTACTGAGATGTTGTTGGATTTGTTTATATACATGTTATTATTTATTTAATTCTAGTCTGTTGTCTTCTGAAGTGCTGAAACATTTATTAAATCTAATAATTTTGGATAACATATTTTCAAAATCACTTAATCCAATTCAAAGCCAAGGGGGTAGTGTCTATCCTGGTAGCACTGGGCACAAGGCAAAAACAACCACAGATAGGCAAGGCACAAGTCAGTAACAAATCTAATACTTGTACACATCCATTCAAGGTCTTCTGTGTTTCAGTTGTGATTTCTATGTCACAAGAAACATCCTAATTAATTTGGGACAAGTGTTTGAATCTTTTGGTTAAACAAAGAAAACCTTTTTTTTCATAATTTGTATTGACAAATAAGAAAATATAAGAAATTTAACCAAATACTAATATTAAAAAGGAAACAAAATAACCCCCTAACGCCATATGCAAAATGCAATACTCAAGATATAATAATGCTTCAAAATAAAAATATACTATGTAAAGACAATTTTACATCCAGTAGAGGCTTTTATAATAATATCCACAGCTCATCAAGTTATACAATGTAATCATTTAAGTGAAATACAAAGCAGTGTCTGCTTCAAATGCTGTTTTGTGTTTATGTTCTAATTACCAAAAAAATAAGTATCAGTAAAGTGTTATTTATACATAAAATATGAACTCTGCGTAGTTGAAAGAATTTCTTATTACACCTTGCAAACTGTGAATAGCTGTCCCAGCAGTTTTGAATGTCAGAAAGATAAAAATATTGAGATGTGATATGTTGACACCTTTTCTTTCTTGCGAAAGCTTTAAACTGAAAATGAGCGAAAGTGTAATCATATTAAGTTTTTTGCTCATTTCTTTCATTTTTTCTAAATATATTGAAAGCAAACACAGTTAAGACTATATGATGTACATGAAAATACACTCACTATTTTAGATGAATCTGTGAGGTGAATTTCTTTAAATAACTTTGTCATTTTTTATCTTGTCAAGTAGCAGACTATGCACATCTGGAAATTCTACACTTAAGGCATTATTTTGGAAGACATTTGATTTAAAATTCAATTCTAAGATAACATAAGTTTGCTAGTGTTGGTTACAGTTTTGCAAATTGCATAACAAAATTTTTGGGAAACTAAGATATGGAGATTTCCAATTTAATTTTTATAAAATAAGAAAGCCCAGAAAGTAATTTCAAATTTTGAATAAACAACTGCAGTTCTAGACTATTATCATAGTGATGTTATTGGGTTCTTTGGCTGTCAATTTATACATTTAATAACATGCAAAACAGTCTATTGTTTCAAGGAGATGTTTGTGTAATGAACCAGAAATAAAAATGGAAACAATTTGAGAGGTGTGTTATGTTAAAACAGAGTTTACAAATGTAGTTACTGAAGAACAGCAGTGGAAGTTTTTATTACAATTATTTTTCCTAATTTGAGACTTTTTTTGTAACCATGTACTGAATTAGTGTGTATCCATGGAACCAGAAATGACAAGTTATACTGGTGTAGCTTCTGTATGAACTTATTCAGGCTCTTTATTCATATGTTCTTTTTATTTGCCTACAATTTATCTTACCATACATTGTGACTACGATGAAATTTAAAATCAGATGCAAAAAACATTGTGGTCCCCCGACTACTACTACTAAAAACTTTGTGAACTGAATAATATTAATAGGATTGAGGGAATATTAATTCCTCGTCAATTGCAACATATTTTCTTTTTTTTTTCTCAGCAAGCAACACTATTCACTTTTAGGAATTTTTAATGTGGAAGGAGACGAAAAGGAACAAGCCAACTAATGCTCTTTCTGTTAAAAATCATTGGCCTCTGATTAAATGTAGATATTCTGCAAGGTGATTATTGTTTTTTTTTTTGCCTCACATATCCGAAGACATCGGTTCAAATCAGATTTAGCCAAGTTATTACTGGCAAAGTGAGTGTTGGGCTGCATGATGAAACTGTTCTGCAATGGATTGATGCATCATCCATATTGGTTCCTATTTTCTGTCTGCTATGACCAATGTAGACTCTGGCCCACCGTGACACAATAATAGATTTTAAAAATGAAAGGGTGATAATTAGTAATTAAAGATATTGGTTAGAATGAACACTTGAAGTCCTGTAGAAACTGAGTCTGAGACCCTGATCTGAAAGTAACTGTTGGTCAGAGTGATTGACCTGATTGTATTTATGTTAAAAATTTCTTTCAAATGGTGAATATCCAGAAACCAAAACAAACTGAGATTTAGAAATGAGAAAACTGTTTCAAACTTAAGTACCTCTACTATATTATATAGACACAATTAGATATACTGTGGTGGGCTGGCGCCCTGCCCGGGGTTTGTTTCTGCCTTGTGCCCTGTGCTGGCTGGGATTGGCTCCAGCAGGCTCCCATGACCTTGTGTTAGGATATAGTGGGTTGGATAATGACTGACTGACTGACAATTAGATATACAGTATGGTGATTAAAAGAAGTCAAAGATACCTTTATTTAAATATTCTCAAATGGGCTTACACTATGTGTTTATTGAAATAAAAAAGGGAGCAATTTACTCTGAGGAAAATAACATTACAAAAAAACTCCAAAAAGGTCACATACAGTACATCTAAGTCTATTAAGCAGTACCACACAATTGTTTTTTTTAGGTAAGGGAAAATGAAATGTAAAGGTAATTTAACTTTACACACTAATCACAGCACCAGAGAGAAGCAACATGTTACATGTTGATTAGCACATGAAAGTGAAAAGTTCAGTGTCCTCTGCACATGTTACAATAATGACCCTATAAACCTATATTTTAATTCTCCTTATAAATACCCTTAAGAGATAAGATTGTAAATGAAGGGGGTGACCAAAACTTTGACTAATATTAAAACCACAATGTAAACATTACCCAGAACCAGAACAATACAGAAGAACACAGCTCAGAGTAACTTACAGATTCACCATCTTGTGTTCAAATCTCGTGTCTGGTTGTTGTCTGTGGGAAGTTTGTGTATTCTTCCAATGTGAGTATGTTTTCTTCTCTTGGTACTCTGGTTATGTTTCCTCATGCAGAGATATGCGTGTTAGTTTAATTAACAGTTTGTTACTGCCTGTGTTAGTGCAAGGGAAGGTTTTTGTATGAATGGGCCCCGTGATGTGCTCTGTTCAGTCCAGCACTCCTTTCTGGCTTATGCCCATTTCTGCCAGCATAGGTTCTGGCAACCCTGGATTACATTTAAACATTTTTGAATACACTTTTTAAGTTTTTGTGACAACTATAATATAGATCAAGCTGCTGCCTGTGATGAGTTTGGATGCTCTCCCCAGGACTACAAGTGCTTTTTCTAGGTACTGCATTTCTCTTCCCTTATCCAAAGACATGTAAAGTTAGGTTAATTGATTGTTATAATTTGCCACAGTATGAGTATGGGTATTTACCTTAGAGTGGCCTGCTATGCACTGGTGTCCAATTCGGGATTTGTTCCCACCATGCCCCTAGTGCTGCCACAATAAGCACTGGCTTCACACATTGTTAGATAATTGGCATAAGAGATAGATAATGGTTTTTTGTATTTCAGGTTTCAAATTCTAATTATGAATACATACAAAATACATAGCACAAAGAGTGGTTGGAGAAATTGTATTTAACTTCAAATTTATATTGTATTTATAAAAAAAAATACAGCTTACATTTAAAGATCCTTAATGCATCTAAGATGAGTGACAGATGCCACTGATTTTATACTTTGGTGGAAATAATCCCTTGTGGTTTCTATTACTAGTATATATTTGGAAAAAGCTGAGTTTTATGAGGAGATTTGATTTTTAATGGTCGATATCTGAATTTATTATAGTCTGTGCTGTGTAAATATTCTTTATCTGCAGGATTGTTTAAGCAGATGAATCATGTCCTTTCATGCTGAGAGATGAAAGTACCCTGATAGAGGCCAAATAATGTGAAACCTTTTGAATGATATTGAGTCCTGGTTCAGTGGCAAATGAGCCGTGCATGAGTGCCATATTGAAGTTCAATTTGCTTTATGTATTGTATGCTTTCATGAGGGCATTAGACACCGACATTATCAATGACTTTTGACCCCATTTCAATTTCAATACCACAGGGATATGTTTTGTACTATCTAATACCATAGGGAGATACTGCCAGCAGGGGTAAATATATTTTACCTTATCTAAACTGAAATACTTAGTATTTTTGTTTGCACAAAACAGTTGTTAAAATAAACTGAAAGCTACACTATAACCTTTAGATTAGTCATTAGCAAATAATTAGGAAGAGTTCAGGGTACTTCAAAAATGCATATACTGTGTATATTTATAGAAATCAAAAATTTTATGTGATTCAGTATTTTGGTGTGATTAGGTTATATTTTGCTCAGACAATATTCTTATAGATAGATAGATAGATAGATAGATAGATAGATAGATAGATAGATAGATAGATAGATAGATAGATAGATATTAAATACAAGTGGCAAATTATTTTAATATATGCAATTTTTCTTGTTTACAGAAGGAGCAATGGTGACAGACATGTTGCTTTACGTCAGACAATGGCAAAAGGCAGGAGGCAGGCAATTCGCGGCCCAGCTTACATGTTTAGTGACCGCTCCAATAGCCTGACTCCTGAAGAGGAAAGATTTTTGGATGCTGCTGAATATGGAAACATTCCTGTTGTGAGAAAAATGCTGGAGGAGTGTCATGATCTTAATGTAAATTGTGTGGATTACATGGGACAGAATGCACTGCAACTTGCTGTTGCCAATGAGCACTTGGAAGTCACTGAGCTATTACTAAATAAAGAGAACTTGGCCAGAATTGGGGATGCTCTTCTTCTGGCCATCAGCAAAGGATATGTCAGAATTGTGGAAGCCCTCCTGAGCCACAAGGCTTTTGCTGAAACTAAAAGGCTAACTACAAGTCCTAGCCAGGCTGAATTACAACATGATGACTTCTTTGCTTATGATGAGGATGGCACACGTTTCTCTCACGATGTAACCCCTATCATCTTGGCAGCTCACTGTCATGAGTACGAGATAGTCCACATACTGCTACGAAAGGGAGCCCGGATTGAAAGACCCCATAACTATTTTTGCAAATGCAGTACTTGCAGTGATAGTCAACGGCTTGACTCTTTCAGCCATTCCAGGTCACGAATCAATGCTTACAAAGGTCTGGCTAGTCCAGCGTACTTATCCCTATCCAGTGAAGATCCTGTACTTGTTGCTTTGGAACTCAGTAATGAGCTGGCTCTGTTAGCTAACATAGAAAAGGAGTTTAAGGTTGGTGAAGTGCATCAAATTTAAATTAATATATTGTACACATCCTGCTCTTTTGCATTTACAAATTTTGTATCAAGGTTTTCAGAGTGTCATCCTAAAATTGGAAATGACAACTTTTCTAGCTGGAAACTACCTTACAATGTAATATATGTATTAATAAGTTAAAATTTGAAATTTCAAAGGTTATCATATATGATTTTACTTTCTGTCTTTTTACCATAAGATCAGAAATTGCATCCCACTTAGAATTTACTGTATGGAGAATAGTCATTCAAATTTTAAACAGCCCAGGATTCTATTTTAGCTATCTTCAGTCTGTGTAATTCAAAACCTAATTGTAGTCTTTACAACAAGACAGCAAAGAGAAATATGATATTGATTTTTGTAGTAGTATTTGTTTATCATTTTCTAAGTTAAAAAGACTGTTTAAATGGTTCCCATGGTAACATGGGAATTGTGGCAGCTGAGAAAATGATTAGTAGAACTGTGGAATACTTTTTACAAATGCTTGACAGATCACTTTCAGAATAATGATGATGAAACAAAATATTTCTGAAAATGACTCCACTGTCTTATGAAAGAGAAATTATATGTGCATTGTTTTTATTGTAATCTTTAAAAATCCCACATAGTCAAAACCAGATTATAATATGAAGAGTTTGGAGAAACATATTGTCACTGTATATTTTTAAATAAAAAGAGCAAAACAAAAAATAATCTACAGAGTTATGGTAACCAGTGTCCACATGCTGACTTGCTCTCTGTATTTGTGATTAGAAAAAGAAATACTCTCCATTTTTGTCTGTCTATCTGACTCCCCTAGGGTACAATGTGCAGTCTTATATGCGCTGGGCACATACTGTAAGTCATTCATTCATTTTATATGCAGTCGTATTGTTAAAAAAATTGTAGAAATAAAAGAACACACAATTACATGATGTTGAGTAAAACTATAGCTTCTTTCAAGATTTAACCAAAGTAGTTATTTAAAATGCCTCATTTTTTACCATTTATAAATTTACCATTTATAATTACAGTATTTATATTTTTTACCATTTTTAATTATTTTGTACCTATAATCTATCTTACTAAACCACAGTTAATTTATGCACGGCAGACACACCGAAGCGCATGCGCACTGCGGCCTTTGTGCCCGCCCCAGAGTCCAGAGTCAAACGCAGCGGCTTCCCAAAACACGGCGGCGCCCGCCCCAGAGTCAAACGCAGTGGCTTCCCAGAGTCAGTAGGTGGTGCACAAATAACACAACGTTCTGCGCCATGGCGCCTGCCCCAGAGTCAAACGCAGCGGCTTCCCAAAACGCGGCGGCTTCCCAGAGTCAGTAGGTGGCGCCCAAACAACACAACCTGTGTGCGCCCCCGCCCCAGAGTCCAGAGTCAAACGCAGCGCACTACACTTGCTCTAATCCACTGTGCCAGTAATATACATCACATAACGGTCACAGACTCTAACCCAGCGGCTTCCCAGACTCAGTGGCTGACACACGAACACCACAACCTGTAAACTAAACCTGCTGTGCTCCACTCTGCCAGCAGTCGGTGTCAGCAAAGGCAACGGAATCACGTCTCCACAAAACGAAACCGCCTTAGTACAGATATGCTTATTTAATTAAATGACATTTCCCCAGACGCACCCACCCTCCATCATATGTCATCCATCCAAATAATTTATGCACGGCGGACGCGCCACAGTGCGCGGATAAACACAATGAACGAGCGCACCCACAACGCGCTTTTGACACAGCACAGGCAAAGGAGGCACGTATCCAAATGGAGGGAGCTCAATGATTAGTAATACAAACACGAGCCCGTATGGCTACGACCCCAGTCCCAAAGGTATCACGTCCTAGTGAGCTGAATGACTTTCGGCCTGTTGCTCTGACATCACATGTGATGAAGACCATGGAGAGGCTGCTGCTTCACCACCTTAGGCCACAGGTTCAACACGCCCTTGACCCTCTGCAGTTTGCATATCAGGAGAAGGTGGGAGCAGAGGATGCCATCATCTATATGCTACACCGATCCCTCTCCCACTTGGACAGAGGCAGTGGTGCTGTAAGAATTATGTTTCTAGACTTCTCTAGCACCTTCAACACAATCCAACCTCTGCTCCTTAGGGACAAGCTGACAGAGATGGGAGTAGATTCATACCTGGTGGCATGGATCGTGGACTATCTTAAAGACAGACCTCAGTATGTGCGTCTTGGGAACTGCACATCAGACATTGTGGTCAGCAACACAGGAGCGCCACAAGGGACTGTACTTTCTCCGGTCCTGTTCAGCCTATATATATCGGACTTCCAATACAACTCGGAGTCCTGCCATGTGCAAAAGTTCGCTGGTGACACTGCTATCGTGGGCTGCATCAGGAATGGGCTGGAGGAGGAGTATAGGGACCTAATCAATGACTTTGTTAAATGGTGCGACTCAAACCACCTACAACTGAACACCAGCAAAACCAAGGAACTGGTGGTGGATTTTAGGAGGCCCAGACCCCTCATGGACCCAGTGATCATCAAAGGTGACTGTGTGCAGATGGTGCAGACCTATAAATATCTGGGAGTGCAGCTGGATGATAAATTAGACTGGACTGCCAATACTGATGCTCTGTGCAAGAAAGGACAGAGCCGACTATACTTCCTTAGAAGGCTAGCATCCTTCAACATCTGCAATAAGATGCTGCAGATGTTCTATCAGACAGTTGTGGCGAGCACCCTCTTCTACGCGGTGGTGTGCTGGGGAGGCAGCATTAAGAAGAAAGACGCCTCATGCCTGGACAAACTGGTGAGGAAGGCAGGCTTTATTGTTGGCATGGAGCTGGACAGTTTAACATCTGTGGCAGAGCGAAGGGTGCTCAGCAGGCTCCTATCAATTATGGAGAATCCACTGCATCCACTAAATAGTATCATCTCCAGACAGAAGAGCAGCTTCAGCGACAGACTCCTGTCACTGTCCTGCTCCACTGACAGATTGAGGAGATCGTTCCTCCCCCAAACTATGCGACTCTTTAATTACACCCGGGGGGGGGGGGGGGTAAACGTTAACATTTAACATTATACAAAGTTATTGTCTGTTTTTCACCTGCATTATTATCAATCTTTAATTTAATATTATTTATTGTATCAGTATGCTACTGCTGGAGAATGTGAATTTCCCATTGGGATTAATAAAGTACCTATCTATCTATCTATCTATCTATCTATCTATCTATCTATCTATCTATCTATCTATCTATCTATCTATCTATCTATCTATCTATCTACTATGAATATGGTGCGATGTGGGGATGTGGGGGTAGTAGTTGGGGGTGAGTCTAATAGAGTGGCAAGGAGGGTGGTAATGGGTGGCAAAATGGGCAGCAAAAATACATATTACATTAGGCGACATTTTGCATCAGAACAGAGAATATCAATGCCTAAGCAACTTTCTTAGGTGTTATAAAGCTTTGCAGAGACACTTCAAGAATTGCATATTATTTTTTCTTTTTCACTGCTAGCTTTTAGCCAGGTGAGGCTTAGATGTTAGCTGAAATATAATTCCAGCAATTAAAATTCAAACAACATATAGTACAGTATTCACAGTGAACAGGACATACTGATTGTGAAAATTACTCACTAAAGAAAATTATAGTCTTTATCAAAGTGTTCACTTGTCTTTTTGACATTACATATTTGATATCCTTCCACACACTGTACACTAATTACAAATATATATTTCTGTGTTTACTATAAAATGTTTTACCGCCACAGTCTATATAAAACAAGTAAGCCCGCGATTCGCTAGCGAATCGGAAATCCAACAAGCCAGCCAGTTCGTCGATCTTATTTGAGATTGAGTTCACATTCCCCAGAATCTCAGAAGGCACCGAAGGCTTAAAACGCCACTTTCTCACAAGCCACTTCATTTTTAGCTTAGTGCCCGCTCTGCTGCCATGATACCGCCTTCTTACCTCGTCGGGTAAATAGGGAACCACATCGGCACTGGCATTTGTTCTCAGCGCTCGAAGTTGAGTACTTGAATAGGCGAGTCTCGGCGTGTAAAAATCCATGCCCACGTTGTAAAAGTGTGTCCAGTGAACAAATCCACATAAAATAAAGTGATAGGAGTGATCAATAAATAAAAATAGAAAAATAAAAGTAGAAAAGTACACATACACATACAGTCATACACGGAGCTGCTGAAAAGGCTGCCACTCTCGGCGGCGCCGGATGTACGATGATGCACATCTCATGTACATGAGGCGATGCACTTAACTGACATAAAATACATATTTCTATACAAGCTTCACGGCAGAAGTATACTCTGTGAACATCAGGCAAAAAGTATAATATCGATTAAGATTAGCTTTTATTAGACATTGTGGCTGACACCTTAAGTAGATATCAGAAATTAACAAAAATTTACAAAATGACACAATCATTATAATGGGCTTACATGAACACTTGCGTTTAAACTCTGCAAATCCTGCCATCTGTTGTTCATCACTATCAATGACTTGATGATTCTACTCTTTGTTTTTGCTCCTCTCCCTAACTGGAAAAACTAATGCGGAGCATTGATTGGATGGTGACATTAATAAAATCTGTATACAAGAATCATGAGTACATGTTTACAGAATATCCTTACACTTCGATTTCATTGAATTTCATAATTATATTAGGCTGTGCAGATTAGTTCAAATATAATCTACATGGTTACAGTTTATAGGGCTGCATAATTAAACAATATAAAAGGTGCTGTCCCATTCACTGCAGGCTATCTGGCAGGCTGGCAGTTTAAATACTGAACTGTGCTTCAAGACTTTTGTTTATAATGTTATTAACTGATGTTTCCATTTGTTGTCACTGAAATACAATCTTTTTACAAAAATTCTGAAAAGTCATGCCTCAAACACATATTTTTCTATGAGTCTTACAGAAACATTCAGCAGAGGTGATCCCTCTCAAAACATCTTTAAACACCTGATATTGTGCACTGACCAGTTTGCATATGTCCTGCAAGGTTAAGAATTCAAGGTAGTCATATAGCTGGTAATCATGTCTGATTATTAGGTTGTATCTGTTTGATTTATTTTTATTAATTTTGGAGATTCAGGATAGCTGTCAATAAACAGTTATATTGGATTTGAATCACTTGCAAAACAGTATTTAACACCTTTAACTGTAGTCTGAATGGAGCCTCAGTAGGTTGTAGAGTCAAACATAGGTGGTATGGATTTTTCAAGTAATTGTTACCATTGCCAATTTTTTATAGCATTGCTCCAAAGACGGGGGTGGTGGAGATTGTAAAAATCATGAAAAACAATGCCATGTGGCTTTGAAATCCACATGTGCCACTTTGATTCTCTAATGTTTGCAGTATGCTGAAGCATTGCAAACTGTGTTATGAAAAACTTGAAACTTTTAAAATGAAAATATTTCTAACAAAGAACATAAATAAGGCACTAGATGTGTACTTTATTCATGAGGTTCACACATCTTTTTTTGTACTTTTTTCAACAATAGAATATAAGTTACATGAAAATACTATCTTTAAAAAAGTGCCACCTGAGGCAATCATCTCATTGCCTCACCACATACGCGGGCTCTGGATGTTCTTATAGTCAACTAATCTATACATGCCAGTAATGGCGGACTGCACGATAACGTGCAGTGAATTCACTTGACTTATAGTTTTCATACTCTTTCTCTGTACATTTAGCATTTACTTGTTCAGAGGTTGATGCGCTTGCTGCTTCCTGAGCAGCTCTTGTTTTCTCCACTCTAGCGGCCCGCTTCTTCTCGTCTTCTGTCTGATTCAGTCAATTTTTTTGTTGCAATTACTTAGTACGTTTTTCTTAATTTTTCACTTAATCTGGCATTTAAGTGTTCAATCTGCCTTAAGAATGATGTAAAATATGAAGTGGTAGAGGAAGTGGCAGCAAAGGTGGTAGGGATGAGAATGCCACATGGCCGCCCTGCTGCATGCTGCCGAGAGTTGATTCTACAATAAAATAAAAATAAAAAGAGTAATAAAAATCATCACCCCGGAAGCAGACAGTAGAGGTCACATAGCATTTGTGTACCAAATTTCAGGTCAATAGGTCAAACGGTTTGCGAGCTACAGGTGATGTAAAATACCGGACAGACAAACGGACAGCCACGTTACTGTATTATATAAGAAGATATTGCAAAGTTGATGGAGCGACTGACTCAACACCTGACTGACTCATGCATTCATCAACAAAAACAGTATTTCCCATTTAGTTAACAACATGAAATTTGGCAAGATGGTAGATCCAGGTCAGTAGGTATCCACTAAGAAAGGACATTTCAATATATCAATATGTAGAGGTACCCCACCCCACAACATAAAAGTTACATACCCCCAAAATCTCAAACATTTCGTGACAGATTTCATTGAAATTTGGTGATGTTAAGGGAAAATTAAATTTAGCTAACATGTTTTTTTTCATTTCTCAATATTTGTTGGTAATAAGCTATAGTAAGTGTGGCATTCTTAACCATTGCGTCTTTTTTTCTTTAGCGGTGTTAGTGCTTAAAAATGGGGTGTGCAAAGCAAAGCTTAGCCTGTTATTGTGCAGTGAAATTGGGCTACCAGGGAGTGAAAAAGATAACCTGCACAGGAAAAAAAGATGAGCTTGTGAGTTGTGTGGAAAATGATACGTGAAGTGGATGAAACTCAAAGAAGATGTGGTTAGCAAGTGGCCTCCATGGGTATGCGCTATAGTCCTTATTTTGTCGGCTTCTTGACACTTCTAATGATATGGTAGAAAAAACATATCAATTCTAGTTGGATTGGATTTTATATACATAAACTTTAAAGAATGGGGGTGGCTTTGGTGGTAAAATACATGCTGTATTGCGGATAACCTTTTTAAAGGATGTGAGGAATTATATTTAAACACAAGATTCCTATGTTTCCTACTAATTATCAGTTTGAATTCAAAATAATACAGTTTCCTGTAAAATTATGTTTTTCCAGTGACCATCAACAAAAGCCAAGATCATTCACTAGGAAAAGCATGAATTGATCTATGGCACAAATGTTTTACTCAGGGACAATTGCATGTAGCATGTTCAAGAGTATGGAGCACCACTGAACTAATAATATTAAAATATTAAAACAAAATAGTCTAAAACTAACATTTTTTTCATTTATTATTGGCTTCCTGTTTTGATGGTATTTTCATGACTCTTCATAGTGACACTGCTGTTACAGGGTTTTTATTTGCAATTAATAGAGTAAATAACAGACATTTCACAACAGACAGAAGTTTCATATTGTAAATATCAGTCTTATTGTTTAGATCTCTTCTTTAAAAAGTCACCTATGATAGAGATGGATAGCATATAGACACATGAGGACGTATCCTAGGCAAGCACTAGTTTCAAGTTAATAAAGGGCTCACAAAAATTGGAGGAATTGCACTAACATGTTTCAGCCAGGGCTTTCAATAAAAATGTATTACAGATACTTTTGCTTGTTGCTAGATTTACATTTTTTTTTATAGATCTAAGATACTTGCTTTGTGAGGAAAACTGTAAATTTCTTATTCTACATTATACTGTTAGAATGTTAGGTGCAAAAACTGTGGATCAACCAAGTATCTTGTTTTATGACAAAAAAGACTCACAGATTTCATTCTCTGTGTAAAAAATGATAAATTCTCATAATCTAACTTATATGACCCTAAGATTCTAGACAATCCTTTCTAAAATATCTGTGTCACTATCTTTCTAAATACAATCATATACCATATTTTGAAGGCACCCCAGTTTTTCCTTTTCTTGTTTTCCTTTATCCTACACTTAGATTTAAGCCACAGGTTAAATTTATTACATTTTCAATCTTCTAGACAGGTGTATGGCACAAGCAGAATATCAGAGAATGCCATCCTAAGCTTAGTACTTATTGTTTTAGGATCTTTTTATCAGCTAATTATAAACATATTTTAGAGTATTTATATTTCTATTTTAGTGATAGAATGGAGATGAGTGCTGACGCCTTTAAGTAAAATTTTATTTTGAGAGTATGTACCTGTGCCATGCTGCCCTCAGGTTCAACTCTAACTCTAACCTACCTCAATAAATTTGTCTTGCAAAATTATCAGCCATAAATGCCATTTGTCCAGTCTAGAATGTAATTAACATTTGTTTCTTTCTGCTCAAGACCTTGTGAAGGCTAGAGTGTGCCAGTGAGCTCCAAAACACAAACACACCAACCCTGTCCTAGGTTCAAGTAAAGGGGTGTTTTTTACAAATACCTCATATACACAAGTACAAAACAAGTTGTTTCTTCATTCTTTCTCCTCCTCTCCTCTCTCTGCCACACTGCTCTCCTCCAGTCGAGTGTTGCCTTCCTTCCTGTCTGCTCCAACTCACCTTGACAAGGCTGTGCAGTCCATTTTATTGAGTACTTCAGGTCCCAGGGAAACTTCCAGGTCATACGGAAATCCTGAATAACAGGGAGCATATCTCCGTGCAGCGCCCTCTTGCGATACCCACAGATCCCAGCAGGGTTGCATTACTGGACTACAATTCTTGGCATTCCCTGCTGGTATCCAAATGGGCACCGATATCCATGGCTGCTGCCATCTAGCGTCCTGGGGAACAAACATCCCTTATAGCAAATCCTTCCCTTCCATCCTGGCCAGGGAAGGTACCACAAACATGTCCAGTTGAGGTGTCTGTTCATCTGCCTGTGGCTTCTCATACAGGAAAGGAATCTTCTTTTCCTTTGATTGGGATGTCAATCTATCCACCTGGGGAGTCCCATTTGTGTATGGCTCCTTTCTCTTCCTCGGCTGGGATACATCTGTCCTCTGGGAGCTTCTTGTCCAGGTAAATAACCATCCCTTCTCCTGGTCGGGATGCCCTGTGTGGCACTTACAATCTGGATGTGTGGTAATTCTGAAAACATGCAAACACTTCATTATTAGCCCTCCACTGTTTTTCCAAAGTTGAAATAAAATGTGAAATTACTGAACACATTTCAATTACTGTTTTTCTAAAATGTTTCAAATGTGTTTTTATATTATCGCCTGATTGTAAAATATTGTTCTGTGTATTTAATGTCAAGGGCCATGGCTTCATTTAACAAAAACAGCAAAAATTAATATAAATTAGTGTATATACTATATATACTGTGCATACAAAATTAAATATATATAACTTATCAATAGCAGAAGCCTTTTGTTATTTTAGCATAGAATTAACTATTTCTTAATTAATATTTAAACCTGATGGATATACTATAAATCTAGTTTAAAAAAACTAATTATTTGTTGTTGACATGAAAAAATATTGCAATATTCTGACATTTGCCACTGAGTCACATCTGAATATATTATTGCAAAAATCCAGATATACTATAAACTTTAAAAAAATCAGAAATTACATGATTCTCTTACGTGAAATACATAATAAAAAAATCTTTTAAAAAACACTGAAAACCCAAACTTTTTTACATGAAATTATTTGCAATCTTCAGGTTTTTGTTGCACTGAATGGTACTGCCTCTTGGGGTAAAAATAAATTAATTTTTGGGGAAGTTATTCATGTTACCACACAGCAACTAATAGTTGCATGCTAGTTTTACTGCAAGAAATTTCAACAAACTTTTAGTGCCATTTTTCAATAAGTGAAACCACATTTTCAAGAATGTGTAATGTATTGTAAACATAATATGTGAATAACCAGTCAGTTATTTCTTTCCCATTAAGTCATATAGAAGGAAATGCCTATTCCTAAAAAGTACAAAAAAGCCTTGTACTTTTGATAACAGCCTTGTACTGTTTTACCATAAGTTATCCTATTTCCTGAAAAAAAACATTTAAATATCCTCACTCAGCCTGAATTATTTCTTAATTGTTTTAAGTAAAATATACAGTATATATAAAAGTTATACAAGTTGTGTAACAAACAATTATTTGTGGTGAAAAACAAACATTTCTCAAAACTGTATTAATAAAAGGTATTTTACCAATACAAATGAAAAGAATATTAACCAATTCATTTTTTCCCCTAGAATGATTATAAAAAGCTATCTATGCAATGCAAAGATTTTGTTGTGGGTCTTCTTGACCTCTGTCGCAACACAGAAGAAGTTGAAGCCATTCTGAATGGGGACAGCGACATAAATCACAGCACTGGAAAAGACAGTCGTCCCAGCCTTATCCGTCTAAAACTTGCCATTAAATATGAAGTTAAGAAGGTAAGAAATTACACTAATGTTTTTATTATGGTTTCAGAATTTTTTAAATTCTATAAAGTTCTATGATAATACAGTCTTGTTCACACACACATAAAAAAACAGGTTTCCACCAGATCACTTTTCATATAAGTTTCTGTTAACAACTACTTTCTAAGTATTGTAACTATTGTTATTTATAGTGTCTTAGTTGTCTTGCTTGCATGACAAATAATGGCATTGTACTTCACATAACTGAAGAGAGCTAAGTACTGATTTTTATTTCTGCGTATTTAAAAAATTATTAATTTGCAGCGAGAACAGACAGTAAGTTGGATTTTTTTCAAACAAATGACACATTTATGGGGTGAAAAATGGTAACAGCTGATCATTCTTCCTGGTTGGATTATATGGAGATAGTGAACCAGGAAGAACAACGGATTAGCAAGGAGGAAGTAAGGTCAGCTAAGAAGAGGATGAAGAAAAGGAAAGTTGTTGGTGCAGATGACATACCTGTGGAAGAATGGAGGTGTTTAGGAGAGACAGCAGTGGAGTTTTTAAAAAGATTGTTTAATGCAATCTTGGAAATTGATAGGGTGCCCAAAAATTGGATAAGAAGTTTACTGGTATATATTTTTAAGAATAAGGGTTATGTGCAGAACTGTAGTAACTACGGAAGGAATTAAATTGATCAGCCACAGCATGAAGTTATGAGAAAGAGTAGTGGAAGCTAAGTTAACATGGGAGGTAATGATTAGTGAGCAGCGGTATGGTTTAATGCTAGGAAAAAGCACTACAGATGCAATATTTGCTCTGAGGGTGCTGATGGAGAAGTATAGAGAAGGCTGGAAAGAGGAACCCTACGTCCTTTGTGGACCTAAATAAAGCATATGACAGGAAGCCTAGTAAAGATTTGTGGTGTTGTATGAGGAAATCGAGAATAGCAGAGTAGTATGTCTAAGAGTGGTACAGGATATGTACGAGGGAAGTGTGACAGTCTGCAGTAGGAGTGACAGATGCATTTAAGGTGGAGGTGGGATTACATCAGGGATTAGCTTTGAACCATTTCTTATTTGCAATAGTGATGGATAGTTTGACAGGGGAGATTAGACAAGAGTCCCTGAGGACTATGATGTTTGTGCATGACATTGTGATATGTAAAGAGAGTAGGTAGCAGGTTGAGGAGACCCTGGAGAGGTGGAGGTATGATCTAGAGAGGAGAATAATGAAGGTCAGTACAACCAAAACAGAATACATGTGTGTGAAGGAGAGGGATGCCAGAGGAAATGGTAAGGATGCACGGAATAGAGTTGGCGAAGGTGGATATGATTAAATACTTGGGATCAACAGAACAGAGTAACGAGGAGTGTGGAAGAGAGGTGAAGAAAAGATTGCAAGCAAGATGGATTGCATGAAGAAGAGTGTTAGGAGTGATTTGTGACAAATGGGTACCAGCAACAGTGAAAGGGAAGGTCTAAAAGACAGTAGTGAGACAAACTATTTTACATGGGTTGGAGACAGTGGCAATGACCAAAAGACAAGAGACACAGCTGGAAGTGGCAGAGTTAAAGATTTTAAGATTTGCATTGGGTGTGACAAGGAAGGAAAGAATAAGGAGTGAGTACATTAGAGAGTCTTTTCAGTTGGGACGGTTTGGAGACAAAGCCAGAGAGGTGAGATTGCTTTGTTTTGGACATGTGCAGTGGAGAGCTGGTGGGTTTATTAAGAGAAGGATGCTAGGGATGGAGCAACCAGGCAAGTGGACAAGAGGAAGGCCTAAGAGGAGGTTTATGGATGCGGTGAGAGAGGACATGCAGGTGATGGGTGTGGCAGAGCAAGATGTAGAGGACAGGAAGATATGGAAACAAATGATCCACTGTAGCGACCCCTAACGGGAGCAGCCAAAAGGAGAAGAAAGTAACAGATGATCATTCTGACTAAAATTACTTTCACTATAGGACAATTGGTACAGTATATAGGTCATTCTGGCATCATTGTTGTCATGTCGACTTGTTTTTCTTAATTTGTTTTATATGTTATTATCAGACTATATTAAAAATTGAGACAAGACTATTCAGAATGCTATATATTACTCTGCATGCAAACACAAACACTTAGAAGATGACACTGAGCAAAACATTTTAGCTGGAGATCATACTTTATGTATTGCCAGAAGTCAGGTGAAATAGAGTATTTCTTATCTCAAGCTATTTGTTTTTTTTTTCAAAAAGCACCCTTCAGACACTGTCCATTAATGCCCAGGAACAACTTAGGCTAAGTAACACATGGAGGTAAAGAAACCCAAGTGTTACAGATTTATATTGATTATGTGTGTCAAACCTACAATTCAGAAAGAACTTAAGGTGGAATTCACTACCTATGGCATACTTAAAATACTAAGTTAGTCACAGCTTTCATGTCTTTTTGCTATTGTGTATCAACATGTATGACATTGCCAGAAGGTGTGTGGCTAGCTAACAACAATAAACTCTTAATAAACTAATAAACTATGTAAAAAATATATAGTATTACTTGGTTGATATTTGAAAGAACAACAAACAATAGTACAAAATGTAAATAGAGTAAGCTAACATTTCATACATCAGCGAAGAGATAAGAGATAAACAGTCTGACTTAACAAAAATGCATGTCTGGAAAGAGTGATCCACAATGATAAGCTGACAAATTTATATTTGTAATTGTACACTTTGAACTCATATAACATTGTATTTAAAAATGTGTTTTTGACCTATGTACAGTACATTATGTATAATGCTAAACTGGAGAAAGTATATGCAATATACAGAAACAACAATAATTTCTTAAAATTAAAAGGTGAAGTATAATTGGTGCCTGTTATATGCACATAGTATATATTCAGATTTCATTTGAAACTAATGGACTGAGGCATTTAGACAAGAAGAACAACTTGCCCATCCCCAAAGAAATGCAGACTACTTTATCCAAAGAAAATGAAAATATTTTGCACATGTGACCTGTTTTCTTTTTAGTTTGTAGCTCATCCCAATTGTCAACAACAGCTTCTTTCCATCTGGTATGAAAACCTCTCAGGACTCCGTCAGCAGACAATGGCAGTGAAATTCTTGGTGGTTCTTGCAGTAGCCATAGGACTACCATTCCTAGCTATAATATACTGGGTAGCACCAAGCAGCAAGGTAAGTCTCCATGCATAGTATTACACCAATATTGTAAACATTGCTTTTATACGGTAAATACTTCAGGATAAAATATTAATTTACATTTAGAATATATGGCAGAAAAATATTTTGAAAACATATTTAAAAAGTTCCAAAATGATTGACATAAAATCTTATAAATTAACTGCCTTACATTTCCAGAACTCCAGACTTAAATCCCAGTTCAATTGCTGAATGTCTGCAGTTTGCAGTCTTCCTGTGTTCATGTACGGTTTTCCTGCAGGTAATGCTGTTTACATTTGAAGATGTGTGTTAGCTTTATTTTCCTGGTAAGCGTAGTGTTTGGGTGTGTGCATGAATCTGCTCGATGTTAGACTTGTGTTCTATCCAGAGTTGATTCCTGTTTTGTGCCCAGTGCTGCAAGGATAGGAAGGACAAGGCAGGTACAGGAAGTGGACGGATCATTGATTAAAGTAAAAAATGCAAATGTATTATTTTTTTTTACTGTTGTTTATGGTAAATATAATATTATAGGGATTTTTTAACCTTAATAATATTTATAATTATAATTATTGATGTAAGGTTATAATTGTATTAATGAAAATACATGTTTTGTGTATTTTAAATGTGTACCTATTTTTTAAAGGTCAGAGTTAAAGGATTTCTGAATCAAATGTCACTTTACATATTAATGTAAAATGTTGAAGAAGAATACATTTTTTGTCTTTTGTGTAACTGGAATTTTAATGTTCAAAATAAAAACCCTTAAAGTGATTTAAAACTAAACTGATCATTTAAACTGTTTGTTGTCTGTCATAAATGCAAATTAGCTATCCATCTACATTCAAGAATTATTGTAAAGTAGTATAATTACAGTAACATATATATTTTTAATTAACTGCCATTGTTATTTTAAGATATCTTGCAGTGTGTCCTGTTATTGCAATTGTTCTTGTGAACTTGTTAATTTAAAGTAAAATATTTTTTAATAAGCTTTGTGTCCTGACAGTGAGTAAAAATAAAGTATCTTCTTAAATACTGTATTAATACTTTTATTTTATTAATGTCATCTGAGAAATATAGCACCAAGGATTCTTACTTTGAATGTGTTTTGTGCAGTATTAGTTTTGTGTAAAAAAATACACTAATTGACACAGCATTGTTACAAGTAATTAGATACCCAGCAAGCATGTTTCAGTTATTTTTTCATTACTATGGACTTTCTATGATTGCTGTCTTACAGCTTGGGAAATTTTTGCGTGTTCCTTTCCTGAAATTTGTGGCTCATGCTGCCTCATTCACCATTTTTCTTGGGTTGCTGGTTATGAATGCTGCTGACAGATTTGAGGGAACCAAGATTTTACCGAATGAATCTGTGACTGATAACCCAAGACAGATTTTCAGAATGAAAACAACCCGATTCTCCTGGATGGAGATGCTGATTATTTCCTGGGTTATTGGTAAGTTAGTAAAATAATAATAATAATAATAATAAGGTGAAATTAACAAATGTGGAAACATATGAAGGTAAGCTTCTGAAAAACTCACTTTAGGATACTTTAGTCACTGTTATATACTTTCAGGACCTTTCTGTGGTTTTGCACTCCTCAACCCTAGCATTAACACCCATCAGGTTCAGCTATTGGAAGTAATTATTAAGGAACAAGTTGAACAACGCATGTCAGGAACAGGAGTATAAGTAAAGAGTCAATATGGCTTTAGAAAGGGAGATCAATTCAAAAAATGTGTTGGAATTCTATGAGGAAGCAACAAAAGCATATGATCAGGGACATACATTTTATATTATTTACCTTGATTTTCAGAATTCTTTACTTAAGTTCCTCCATGAGAGACTTTTGAGCAAATTAAAGGAAATAAAATCCAAGGCACAGTATTGTACATGGTTGCCAAATTGGCTTAAACATTGGGGGTACATAAAAAGTGATATGATAGAAGGAAGTTTTTCAGAATTAGGTTATATTGTATAACTCAATGTGTGTAGTACAAGCAAGAAAAGTTTATACTTAAAATACAGATGCAGTCATTCAGAGAAATACTGTGCAATCCTACTGTTTCAGAAATGTTCAATAATGTGACTGCACTGCTTGAAAAATAACTAAATGGAGCAGTGAAAGTTTGAAATAGAATGCTGACATCAAAGACTAGTGATGAGCAAAATAAAACATAATAATAAATGTACATTATAATAATAGAGTGTATATATAATATAATAATTAATACATTATTTATTTAATTGTGTCTTTCAAGCAATTCAAGACCACATTATAAGACAAAACCATATAATGCATGCAGTAGCTGTAGATGGTAGCAATACTGTAGATAAACATTCTATGTACTCACCTGAATTCTAACCTCTTCATAAATATTTTATGCTTTAAAATACTAGTGTATAATGTTTTATCTTTTTCTCATACACACGGTATTATAGAGTAGTAAGAACATAATGTTTTAATGATAAAAAAATGCATTGATTAATTCTAGTTGATAGTAATATTAATTTAACATCTAAGCATATATATTGCTAATAGTTGTTTTGGAAAAATTTAGACATTCTTTTTTTGTTTTTAAGAATTTTGTTGTCCTTATAGTGCTAATGGCTAACAGACTATTACAGCATGTTGCACCCAGGTGCTTGAAAGACTAAGTGGAGCATTAGTTTTTGTTCTCTTTCATGTATACTTACAAATTGGTTACACAACAGACATAATGAAAAATGAAAATGGAATGGAAAATGAAAAAAAATGGTTAGACCTGCTGCATTTGAATCCCAATTATTTCTTTTTCTTTCATTTCTACAAAAATATATATATGTGCTAAAGGGTTATTGTGAATATTTTTTTACAATTTCTTTCCACTTATGTTCTTTAATGTGCTTTCAATGAAAGTCATGCTGTGTGTCTGAATACAGCTTTTAACATACTAGCATCAGTGTAGAATGGAGCTTGCCTTCTGGTCAGTACTAAAGGAATAGGTCCTGCTTTGTGTTGGACTTAAATGGCCCTATAAGATAGATGGTTAGGTAAAAAATTGTTGAACATAATCAAAATGGTAACAATAGAATCAATAAAATACACAAAAACAAATCAGAAGGAATAATGGACAGAATTGGGACCAACTCATCATAAACAAAACATTCGAAGCTACAATAAAAGTAATAATCCAATAACAACAGCAACAAAGATAATTATAGCAATATTCATAGTATAGTAGACATAGGCGAGGTAAAATAGAATTAAACAATCAACATGGCCACAGGATTGCATCTCTAGGCATTGACTGCATAAGCATCTCTCAACTGTGCTCATGTTAAAACTTGCATTAAAACTCCACAAATATAGTCCTCTGTTGTTCACCACCACCTATGACATGATCGATTCACGCTACACACCTGCCCTTAGGCATGCCTTAAAAGTTCTCTTGCTGGGAAAAATCTGAAATAGTGCATTGATTGGATGGCGAGACTGCTCTCTTTGCATATTTTCTTTAGGATACAGTAAACAGTAACCATGGGTAAGTGTTTAACATAAATAATCATGCTTTTGAGCTGATATAATTTGGTGGATATGTTAGGATAGTAACCCTAACCCTAAATTAATTTTCAGTTCATGGGGCCTGAGTGGTAGGACTATGTTTAAGATAAATAGAAAGCTATTCACTGTTCATATTTACTGTAATGTAAAAGTTTTTTTTTTACTTGTGTGAAATGGATTAGATCATATTACAGAAAAGTGAGAAAAGAAAAAAATGAAATCCTGATATTAAGTCAAACAGCTATTTGTTTTATGAAATATCACACTTCACGTGCTTATTTTTTTGACAGAAGTAGGGGGTTTCGCCCCCTGCTCACTTCGCTCGCCAACCCCCATGTTTGGTTTTCCGAATACACACTTTTAAGATTTTTTTTTCTGTGAATTGTTGCTATTTAATTAGTTTCACGTTTATTTTAGAACTTCGTTAAAAACAATATTTGGAATCTTTCGAGTCCCAACATGCTGAATCTTTTAAATGAGGTCTGTTAGACATGTGTTTAATGACTTTGTACCATAATTCAGGATAGGTTTCTCTGTTTGGAATTTCAGCATAGACAAAACGATCTACTGTACATCATCAGCTTAATATTTTTTTTAGCAAAGTAACCAATAAATGCATGCGAGGTAAACCATGTTTCTAAAAAACTCTGACTTAGACATCAAAGCCTTACAATATTTACATACATATCACCTATGTCCATATATATTCGATCTCCATTCCTTGCTTTGTCCTGCTTTTTTTTCCAATGACACCTGGTCTGTGGTGATTATTTTCCCTTTTTTCGAGTAAAAATTTCCATTTTTTGCGCTACTGCGATCTTTACATTCTTTTTTTTAATACTTTCTAATTGTCCTGCGTTCATATTCTTTAACTTTCTCTGTATTTGTGTCGTGCTGTTTTTTTTAGCCTTTCAAATTCCACTGCTTTCATAATCTCTAACCAGATCTGCATGTGTATAGTGCCAACGTTTTTGAACGTTTTTATGAAGTTCTACTTTGTCTTTGACTCTTTGTTTTTTAATTCTGAGCCCGATTGGACATGATTTTTTTCAATTCCACTTGTTCCGGGCTGATTATTACTTTCCTTATTTTCTGAATTTCCAGCTAAATTATTCTTTTTCTTTTTTGCATTTTTTTCTCTCCAATGCTTTTGAGTCTCTTTTCTCCGTGCTGCTCTTTCTTCTTCGACGTTTCATCTGTAGCGTATTGTCCTTATACAGTTTATATGCGCTGAGAGCTCTGGATCTGTGTGTGCTCAAATCCTTTGCACGACTGAGTGTTTTGCTGCCCGTGGTCTTATTTGACATTGATTGTAAATAGGGCATGTCTTGCAAAAATCTCATGTTCTGTGTTCCCGCAAGGCGGTCCTGAGTCAATCTCTTGGCACAAAATCTCTTGTTTAAGGTCCCAGCGAGACGCTCCGTGGCCAATCTCTTTCGTCTCGTGGGTCTTTTAAGTGTCTTCCGTGATCTTCATGTGAAGATCACGTCTCGTCTCCCTAGTCTTCCACTCCCAGGATTTTTTTTTATAATAGAGAGATATTACAGAATGGTTCATCTCCCTAACGTTTTTATGTACAATTCCACTAACTTGCCATAGTGAACTCGCAAGTTTCCAGATATCCTCCACTGTAAAAAATATGAAGCCACCATGTAGCTGGTTAAACAACCATCCATTTTGTTAACCCTCATATCCAGGGCAGGGTTGTGGGAAAGCTGCAGTCTATTCCAACTTCTTAATCAACAGCTGAACTTTAAAGTGCAAAACTTGTGGCAAATTGCTAGGAATACATTTTTTGTTTTATCAATATTTGCTGAATGTGTTTCCATCCATCAATCCATTTTTATAATTTTTCATAATTAATAGGAAAATCTAAAAATATAATAAAAAATCTTTTCAGCAAAAAATGTAATACAGTACAGTCAACCCTCCTGTGAACAAACTGAATTCCACAAATATCTGGCTAAACCACACTTCCCATCCCTCACCACCACTTGCACACAAATAAGTCACTCCATAAAATTAGACCAGCAAATAGGCATCAGTTTTCAGATCTCCAACTGGGTCAGTGTGTGAGTTTTGAACATTCACATTGTATCTATGTGTAATTTACTTCTAATCATTTTGATTGTGTGTTTGATCACTTGGTTTCTTTTTATTTCTTATGAATGTAGCCAACTGCCCACAGACACAAAGGAATGTCTTGATTTATCATATTCAAAATGCCACTTTCTCTTTTTTATTTGTAGTCTCACTAGGACTAAAATGTTGGGAAGATTGAAGAAGTTTGCTTTAGTAACAAACTTAAAAGTGCAAGGCATTAAATCATTATAGTTATGCATTTCTTTACATTTGCTATTCTGCATTAATTTTTTCTATTAAGAGGTTTCTAAAAAGTAAGCATTTTTCTACCGTTATAAATAAGTAAAAGGGTTAAGAGAAAGTGTAAAACCTTTTAACTTTCTATAAAGTCCATAAAATCAATATAGTCAGAACTTGCTCTTCAAAATGTTTTCCAAAATATCCATAGCAAGTGACCTACTGTGGTTGCTGTAAAATTCCCTATTTTTTGGTTATTCATTTATGTCATACACCTGTTAGAAAATTGGATTGCTGGTCAGACAACTGTGCTCATTATCATAACAATCCAAGTATAACTGCAAAGCTTCTTTTAGTTTATTGTATTTGTGTATGATACTGCATTAAGAAGTGAATAATCACATCACTCACTCAACTGACAATTGATGAGTCATACCATTGTACTCTCATTTCATAAACAAATAGTGTATTTGTATTTCTAAAATAAATCTACAATGGCAAAACACTGGCAATAATGAAAATGTTTTTCCCTTGAAAATGCAGCCAGTTTTTCCTGCTTTATTAAGTTAAACCATGTGGAATTTGTAAATAATAGGTAAGATAGTCACAATCCTGCACCGAAATTCAATTTTGATGTAGTTTAAGGAATATAATAGTAACAATAATAATAATAAAAACTAGGGGGATCTGCCCCCTGCTCGCTTTGCTCGCCCAGGTTTGGTTTACCGGATATACAACGGGAATTATTACATATGCATTATTTTCACTTTTACTTTAAAACTTTTGTAAAAACAATACTTGTCCTTTATTTCCAGCCCCGGGCGTGGTTAAATCTCTCTCGCAGGATGTATAACGCAGCTTGCGTTGTGAAGGTGGGGTGGCGGCTGAACGCACGCTAAGGAGATGCAGTCGGATCATGTTGTCTTGCTGCTGCTGCTGGCTAGCTGCCTGTTATGTTTGTGTGTTGATTTGTTTGAAAATCAACTTGTGACTTATCTTGTAAATACTATTTACCTGTTAATATTTGTTTAACATATTAAATTTACTTTGAGCTGTCATGATGTCATGATCTTAACATATTTCTAAATTCAAAGTAAGAAGAGGTTAATTTTTCATTTAAATGCATGTTCTCTTAGATATTTAAGTTCTTAAATGAAACACAAGACAATGTGTGAATTTAGACAAATTTTACATTTGTTGTGCTTAAACTAATATTAACAGTAGAGCAGGTGTCTCGTGTGAGGGCAACAGCTACATTCACCACGGCCACAGGATTGGTGGGAAATGCATTTCACTCGTTTCAAAATAAGCAGTAATGTACATATTTTTATTTTAAATAACAGAATTAGTTAGCTCACAGAGATTAATTGATACACTCTATTTGTATTATGCAACTACATCATGTCTATATACAGTCATATGAAAATGTTTGTGAACCCCTCTTAATTCTTTGGATTTTTGTTTATCATTGGCTGATCTTTCAAAGATAGCAACTTCCTTTTAATATATGACATGCCTGATGGAAACAGTAGAATTTCAGTAGAGACATTAAGTTTATTGGATTAACAGAAAATATACAATATGCATCTTAACAAAATTAGACAGGTTAGCATTTCAGTAGTATTTCATCAGACATTTGGGGACCCCAACAAAGATACTACATCAATACTTAGTTGAGCATCCTTTTGCAAATATAACAGCCTCTAGACGCCTCCTATAGCCTTTGATGAGTGTCTGAATTCTGGATGGAGGTATTTTTGACCATTCTTCCATACAAAATCTCTCTAATTCAATTAAATTTGATGGCTGCCGAGCATGGACAGCCTGCTTCAAATCATCCCATAGATTGTCGATAATATTCAAGTCAGGGGACTGTGATGACCATTCCAGAACATTGTACTTCTCCCTCTGCATGAATACCTTTGTAGATTTCAAATTGTGCTTTGGGTCATTGTCTTGTTGGAATATCCAACCCCTGCATAACTTCAACTTTGTGACTGATGCTTGAACATTATCCTGAAGAATTTGTTGATATTGGGTTGAATTCATCCGACCCTCAACTTTAACAAGGGCCCCAATCCCTAAACTAGCCACATAGCCCCACAGCATGATGGAACCTCCACCAAATTTGACAATAGGTAGCAGGTGTTTTTCTTGGAATGCGGTGTTCTTCTTTCGCCATGCAAAGTGCTTTTTGTTATGACCAAATAACTCAATTTTTGTCTCATCAGTCCAAAGCACTTTGTTCCAAAATGAATCTGGCTTGTCTAAATGAGCATTTGCATTCAACAAGCGACTCTGTTTGTGGCATGAGTGCAGAAAGGGCTTCCTTCTCATCACCCTGCCATACAGATGTTCTTTGTGCAAATTACGCTGAATTGTAAAACGATGTACAGATACACCATCTGCAGCAAGATGTTCTTGCAAGTCTTTGGAGGTGATCTGTGGGTTGTCTGTAACCATTCTAACACTCCTGTTCATATGCCGCTCCTGTATTTTTCTGGGCCTGCCAGACCTGGGTTTAACAGCAACTCTGCCTGTGGCCTTCCATTTCCTGATTACATTCCTTACAGTTGAAACTGACAGTTTAAACCTCTGAGATAACTTTTTGTAGCCCTCCCCTAAACCATGATACTCAACAATCTTTGTTTTCAGATCTTTTGAGAGTTGCTTTGAGGATCCCATGCTGTCACTCTTCAGAGGAGAGTCAAAGGGAAGCACAACTTGCAATTGACAACCTTAAATACCCTAAGTTCTTGTCTATAAGCCGCGGCTTATCTAAGGAAAAAAGTTGTGAAAATGAAAAAATAGAATATCGGCTTATACATAAGTCCGGCTTATATAGTAATCCCTCCTCCATCGCGGGGGTTGCGTTCCAGAGCCACCCGCGAAATAAGAAAATCCGCGAAGTAGAAACCATATGTTTATATGGTTATTTTTATATTGTCATGCTTGGGTCACAGATTTGCGCAGAAACACAGGAGGTTGTAGAGAGACAGGAACGTTATTCAAACACTGCAAACAAACATTTGTCTCTTTTTCAAAAGTTTAAACTGTGCTCCATGACAAGACAGAGATGACAGTTCTGTCTCACAATTAAAAGAATGCAAACATATCTTCCTCTTCAAAGGAGTGTGTGTCAGGAGCACAGAATGTCACATAGATAGAGAAAACAATCTCTAGTAAACAAATCAATGGTGCTGTTTGGCTTTTAAGAATGCGAAGCACCGCAGCACAAAGCTGTTGAAGGCGGCAGCTCACACCCCCTCCGTCAGGAGCAGGGGGGGAGAGAGAGAGAGTTTGTTTTTCAGTCAAAAATCAATACGTACCCTTCGAGCTTTTAAGTATGCGAAGCACTGTGCAGCATGTCGTTTCAGGAATCAGCTTTACAAAAGATAGCAACATGAAGATAGTCTTTCAGCATTTTTAGGCGAGCGTCCGTATCGTCTAGGTGTGCGAACAGCCCCCCTGCTCAATCCCCATACATCAGGATCACAGATAGTCAGTGCAAGAGAGAGAGAAAAGTAAGCAATCTAGCTTCTCAGCCATCTGCCAATAGCGTCCCTTGTATGAAATCAACTGGGCAAACCAACTGAGGAAGCATGTACCAGAAATTAAAAGACCCATTGTCCGCAGAAATCCGCGAAGCAGCAAAAAATCCGCGATATATATTTAAATATGCTTACATATAAAATCACAATTTAAATGACCGCTATGCGCGCGTGTTGACTCGGCAACGTCCAGAGCAGAAAGAACGCGCTCCGGCCGCTCCAACCGCGCCATGCGGGGAGTGAGAGAGACGCCAATATCTCACACTCTCTCCCTCCTTAAAGAAATTAAATGGGTGCGAGTGAGACCACTGACCTCCCTCCCTTCTATTAGTTATAGGTTATAGTACGTTTGGCTTATCCATGAGTCTGGCTTATCTATGATACGATTTTATTTTAAAAATTCGTATGATTTTTGGTCTCCGGCTTATACATGAGTCCGGCTTATAGACAAGAACCTAGGGTACCTTTATATCTCATGATTGGACACACCTGTCTATGAAGTTCAAGGCTTAACGAGCTAATCCAACCAATTTGGTGTTGCAAGTAATCAGTATTGTGCAATTACATGCATTCAAATCAGCAAAATTACAAGGGTATCCAAATATTTGCACAGCCAGTTTTTCACATTTGATTTAATTTCATACACGTAAATACTGCTTCACTAAAAATCTCTGTTTGGAAAACACCCCAGTACTCAGATGTTCCTAGGAAATGAAAGACATACCACTGTTATCTTTTTTGTTGAAAGTAGAGTAAATTATTATGCAGGCTGAGAGGGGTTCCCAAACTTTTTCATATGACTGTAGTAGCTGTGGATATGGAATGCTAGATAATGCATTTAGAATATCCTATGCATTTTAACACATGACAAGCCCCTTTTTCTCAAATTTTTGCAGAGTGTTGTTTTTTTATTTTTTCCACTGAATCATAAACCACACCCCGCTTCACAAAGCCATATCTCTTTGAATTTTCGTTACTTATGGCACAATAAACGTACTGTGTGGCAATTTTTAAAAGAGAACAGATATTAGAAATTAACATATCTAAACCTAATTGGGATCAGAATTGTATTTCATTAGAAAACAATCAGAATTATATCATATAGGAACCTAGTTTATACACTACCCTAATCAAAACTCATCCCTTCCTGGTATTAGGTTTTGACTCTTGTTTTTTTTTCTAACGTCTCCTCTGAGTAATGTGCATGTTCAATGTTGTGCCAGAATTGCTGTGATATTTCAGTTTCATTTTTGTATGGCAAAGAGCATGTTTATCATTTAAGTCACTACAACACAATTTGTATTAGCAACAGAAGCATGTTTGATCTTTAAGCCAAAGTAAACCCTTTACTTTGGAATTTAGGAAGAAAGACAAAACAGTGTCAAAAAAAAAAAAGACTAAACAGTGTCATCTCCAGACAGAAGAGCAGCTTCAGCGACAGACTGCTGTCACTGTCCTGCTCCACTGACAGATTGAGGAGATCATTCCTCCTCCAAACTATGCGACTCTTCAATTCCACCCGGGGGGGTAAACGTTAACATTTAACATTATACAAAGTTATTGTCTGTTTTTCACCTGCATTATTATCATTCTTTAATTTAATATTATTTATTGTATCAGTATGCTGCTGCTGGAGAATGTGAATTTCCCATTGGGATTAATAAAGTATCTATCTATCTATCTATCTATCTATCTATCTATCTATCTATCTATCTATCTATCTATCTATCTATCTATCTATCTATCTATCTATCTAAATCCTATTGATAGTTAGGCATTATGACTTTTCTTATTTTCTTTTCCCTAAATGGACCTTTTCCTTGTTTGGTGCATGTACGACCTTGTGCGATTCTGATTCCCTATTTATAATCTTGGTTAACTCCAAATTTGAAAGCATAAAAATTACATTTTGGTTTTGTTTATCCTCATGATAATTATAACTGGTAAACTTTTTGCAGTGTATTTTCCTGTTTTTGGCTGCTTACAACTTCACATTTTCTACAAGAAAAATAAAACTACAAGTCATCATTATGAAAGTTGCAATGGTTTGGCAAATCCTACAAATCATGCAATGCATATTGAAGACCCATCAGATAAGTCTGAAGTCATTCTCAGCCCCAGCTCCAGACCAAATCTGTAAGTGGGGGCCAAGGAGTGAATCCAACAAGTAGAATACTACAGTATACATCACAGGTGGGGGATATGACACTGGGGAGGTTGGGGGAGCTTAGCCCAACTAAATAACCCCTTGGAGCCATGCCTGGTAATACTTTTAAATAGCCCAGTATTGTGTATTTGGTGAAAATCATGGGATATATCCAAATTAGTTTTTAGGTAAGATAAGGATGTGGCAAGACAGGATAACAGTAAAGAAAAATAAAAAAAGAAAGAAAAGCTCAAAGAATGCATTAAAAAAACTAGCTAAATGGACAGCTGGCACCTTGCAGAAGTACACTAATGAAATTATGACCAAAACAAACTTGAAAATAAACTTTTCAAAACAGCTGTTTGAGACCACTTTTAAATGAAAATCTGTTTATCAATAAATTGTATTATTATGTTTCTTAAAACGAGTGTGCCTCAGTTACCTTGATAAAAGAGCCTTGCCAAATTATTGGATTACAGTATACTGTAAACAACTGTTGTCTTCTATGTGCAGAAAGTATTTATCATTTCTATTAAATCCATGGCTTTATTAAAACAACAGGTAGAACTTAGATAAATATCATGTAGTATCATAAGAAGACAGTTAATGCTGTTAACGCATGCTCATTAATGCAAAATTTATTTTTTAGGGATGATTTGGGCAGAATGTAAAGAGATTTGGTCACAAGGCCCACGAGAATACCTCCATGAACCCTGGAACTTACTTGATTTTGGAATGTTGGCTATTTTTGTGGCCTCTTTTATTGCCAGATTCATGGCCTTCTGGCATGCCTGCGAAGCTCAGAGCTATGTAGATAAGCATGTCAAGAACTTGGATAATGCCACTCTTCCCAAGGATGTCAAGTACTATACATTTGGTAAGTGGAAAAAATCATTACACACATGAGTAACAAATGCTGGGAAAGAAAAAAAATGGAGGATCAAGATTTATTGTACTTCATTATGCATGGGAAATAGCTTTAAACAGGTCTACGGTAGTAAATATGTTCCTAAAATAGTAAGTAGTTTTATTTCTGACCATTCCCATGATCTCCGGGCTTCACTAGAATAACAACAGTGTACTTTTAAAATGTACCAAACCTAGATTTCTTTTTCAGTGCCAATAACATTTTTAAAGGAATCAGTTTTAGTTTGTGTTTTGTCTTGGTAGAGTAATATTTTACTCTACTTTCCCCTTTTGTATTATTAATAAGTAGCCTTTGTCAGAATGCTTCAAATCTCCCAGACTTACCACTGTTTATAAGGTACCACCTTCCCTTCTACATCTATAACCTCAGGCAATTAGGTGTAGTAAAAGACAAGCAGGAGTTAAGTTACAATTTAAACAATGTATTATTGATAATGTTCATAAATAATAACAATATGCAAAGTACATTTGAATATTGGCAACCATACAACCTGATAAATGGTGATGTGTAGTTTCAGGCGGCACACAGACTTGATAGTTACTTAAATGTCTCTAGTTAAGGCATCATTTGTGGTCAGCTTTCTTCAGAACAGACCGTATTGCCTGTCTCAACATAGCTGCTGAGCTGTGTTCTTCATTGTGTTATCCTTTTCAATTCATGGTGTGAGATGGTCATTTAGCAGTTTGGTAAGAGACAGAGAGTGAGGGAGTGAGCAAATTTATAGATTTTCTGTCCAAACCCTAGAGTCAATAGGGCGTCATAGTACTTAACACTAGAATTACCAGAGCCTACGAAAAAACTCGTAGATCCGGCCCACCTTAAATCGCTTCTTAACACCATTCTCACCTCTCCGCCAGCGTCTTTTGTCATCTAAATGTACTGATAAAGACAAGCTGCCAGCAGTCTGCTATTCCATCCCCCCAACGACTTAGAACGTAAATGAACTTTTCCCAGCTCATGCCTTGATTGATTATCTGGGAGTGAAGTGGAGTTTTAGAGTGGAAATAATAGATTGTTATTTGGAACACACGCATTTCATATGTGTTGCATTTCTACAGTAATCTGTGTAAACATATTGTTAAAACAGAAACGTTTTTATATTCTAGTAGCAAATGACAAAATGTAGGCATAAACTATATAATGTATGAAGCCTGAAGTCCAAATATCAAAGAAACACTTTCACAAAAGGTGCAAAAAAAAGCCACCGCCAAAAAAAGCCGCCTTAGTGTGTGACATTGACACTCATTAGCTATCACTGTTTCTGTGGCGCAACAGTATCAGTCGCTGACTGGGAATCGGAATGGCCATGAGTTTGATCCTGCACAACTCCCTTTTGAGAAGTGATCTTATTTTCACTATTTTAGAAAAAAAAAGATACATTTGATTTCAGTCTGTAACAGCCGGTGTAATTTATGATATTTGTAAAGGTTAGCTTTGTTTATTTTTTTTTTTAATTCAATTTTCATTGTCTCAGTCGCGTTCAGGATCCTTCCCTACCACCACCCCCCCATCTGACACTGCTGTTTTCACATAAAGATGCGCTATAGCTCTTCAGTGTATCACGATACATACGACCGCGTGTTTTTTTTCCCCCAATATTGCCAGTCCCCACGTGTTGCTGTATGCTGTTTCTTTTGTACTCCAGGACATGCAGAGGAAAGCATAGTAAAGAACAGTAACTTCAGCGCTATATGCAATCATCAGACACTCCCCATCTGACACTGCTGTTTTCACATAAAGACGCACTATAGCTCTGCAGTGTACTTGTGATTGCATTGTCGTACCGATGCTTGCGAACTGAAGTGTCTGCATGCACTTTTCGTGGCATTATACGTGTATTTTTTGAGCATGCCTGTGTCGCTCAAACACAGGAACATATGTTGATGTAAAAGTATAACAAAACAAGTGCTTATTTTATTCAAGACTATAACCAAAGCAAAAAGAAAGCAAGTTACAGTACACTTCCCCAGTGTTAAAAGCTGTGCGTGACCATTTGTCCATTAGATAGATAGATAGATAGATAGATAGATAGATAGATAGATAGATAGATAGATAGATAGATAGATAGATAGATAGATAGATAGATAGATAGATAGATACTTTATTAATCCCCAAGGGGAAATTCATTACAATCATTACAATCTGAAGAACTTGGATGCGCTTCTGATGACTTGTATCTGCTCTGGCTTGCTTCAACTGTTCCTTTAGCTTTCTGCAGCCTTCATATGTCATCAGATCTGGTGGTTCAAAATGAGACAAGTCCACTCTTTCCACTAAACTAACCCACTGCAAATTAGTCTATTGTGTGAATTCTTTTCTTAATCTGTACTTGTTTTGTGTCTAAATGCTAATTACACCGCTGTCTCAAACTATCTGTTTAAGCATACACAGCTTTACAAATAACTTCAAAATTTGAAAGGTAACATATCACAGGTGCCAGTACAACCACTTCTGCCCAAGTGAGAGCTCATGTGCCTTTGCATAAACTGTTCACAAACCAACATTTGTGGCCCCTCTTCACACATTTGGGGTTGACTTAGTTGCCTCTTGTGCTTTTCTGCCCATGGTATAACCTTTGACTGACATCAGCCTTTAATAGTATAGGCTGGCATCACCACCATGAGACATCACAGCTATGCAACTCTCATCATTCCCCCTGTAGGCCACCCCTAGAGTTGTTTGCTCACCATATGCATACTAACTGTGCTAAACACCTCAGCTCAGAATTGGCCCACTGTACCTGTGCTTGTACCACAGCCAACAATCTCAGCAGGGCTTCCATGTTTTCCCAATAAAACTATGCCTAAACATCAGAGCCCATATGACTTGCAAATGTACTAGCTGCACCTGCTTCCCCAATTTGCTCAGTATACCTTTCTTTAATAATAGTATTAATTATATTAATTATCCCACTTAATTAATTAATACCCAGAGTATATACTTTATGAACCCAAAATGAATCCCCTTATTTTGGCATTCCTAACTGGTTTGCTCAGTTTCCACCGCTTGGAATATAAATTTGCTGCAGTAATGAATAAACCTTTCTTTTTAAACTATAGCTATTGTGACTAGTCCTATTATTATGTGACTTGTGGACTTGTTACTCACTTAAACCCCAGTAAGTGTCTTTTTCTTCCTGTCTCTTCAGTTCTTCTTCATGTCTTTGTCGTTGCTTTCGTCTATTTCGCTTTCTTTATTCTGCTGTTAGGGCAGGTCTGCAAAATTGAAGGTGACAAAGCAGTTTCTATCCATCTCATCTTCTTGGTTGTCAACCTGGTGCTAACACTCAAACTTTGCTTCTGGGCATTCATTGGAACAGCTTGGCCACTAGTGCCACTCCACTCCAATGCTCTAGTTGTAACCCGATTTCTTGCATGGATTTTACTCTGCTAATTGCCTTCACTATTTATTACCTGCACCAACCCAAAGTACATAAAACCTTACAATAGAAGTGGCACTATTGCTAAATGTCAGAAAATTGAAACAGAAATAACTATTTTCCCTTTCCTTTCTTCCTATGCTGCCCTTGTATTTTTTTTTTCATTTGCCTGTGTGTCCTTTTTTCATTTTATGGTAACTGCTACCTAAAAGTGTGGGCTAAAACCTCTCCAAAATCCAAGTGCTAAATCCAGCATCTCTCCTAAAACTGACCTTTGTTCTTTATTCAAGACCAGCTCACTTTTCTCCATTTTATTGCATGGAGTTCCATAGGCTGTCTTTTTAAACAACTGGTCAGTCAGGTTTCTAATTACTGAACCTAAATGTGTGTGCTTTTTAATTACAGCCGGGCCTAGCAGAGCTGTTAGGACATTCACACCCCTGTGCATTCCTGACTTGCTGCCTGAGCTTGTAAACCTTCCTGCTGCACCAGCCCCCATCCTTTGTTCTTTGGCTTATCCTGTTTCATTCAAACCAACTCCTAAACTGGTGCACTTTCTTTCCAACTCAGTCATTCTTGCACTAGAATTTTCAGATCTTTCACACACAAGCACTTGAATTTCTTTGATTTCCACACTTTCTTGTTTTATTTCCGCACTTTCTTCACTCAGTATCATTATTCCATTATCCATGTCATGCCCTTCAGTCAACAATTACCATTCAAACTCACCAGCTTCTCTGCCTTCTATCTGATTCCTTTTTCCTAAATCAAATTTCAATGCAGCACTGGTTACCTTTCCTAACAGTGGTGAAATATCTATCGGTGTAGCATGTTCTTTAAATACTGGACAGACCTCAGAATCACCAGATTGTGGTGCAGTGGAAAATAGTGGAAGGAAACACCTTTTCTGTTTTCCCTTCCTTTCATCCCTCTCCTTTTCCTCACACTCACATTCCCACTTTATCTGAGCACTCATCTGTCTCAGGTAAGTCACCCACCCATGTTTTAGGGTTCCAGTCAGATCCGGTTACTATTGCCCTAACTTTCACCATGGATGGTTTTCTCTCATTTTTTCCCCTGCTTTCTACTTTAGCAGTGGGTGTTCTACATGCTAGCACTTCACATTCTTCACACCAACTGTTACATCTCTCAAAACGTAGACATTCACACGACATTCCACAACTTTCACTTTCATTCACTTTGCTATTTTCTTTCTCATACTGATCTTCCTTATTACCAATTATACAAAATAGTAAACCTCTTATAACAGTAGCTGTCTTCTTTATACCAGATCTCTGTTTTCCTGCTTTTAATCCTTTCAGCCCCCGTCCATTTTGTGGCACGATCAGCTCAGCTTTTGCTATCTCTACCTGCACTACAGGTTTCCATTTCCTAGCTTTATCCTGCTTTCCTCTGCCCCTCCACTGAAAGATGGCTGCTTTTAATATGAATTTAGGCATTTCTGAGTCTATAATGCTACTCTAATACAATTTACCAACTTCGTTATGGGTTGGCCTACTTTTTCCTCTGTAAGCAAACATACACATACATACACAAAGATCCTAAACAAATAAGTGCTGTATGAATGACGCATGCATGCCCCACCACTACTTAGCACTTTAACCACTTAAGTGCTGTATGAATGACGCATGCATGTCCCCCCACTCTCTAGCACTTTAATTAGGTACTCACTACCACCAGCAATAACAAACATGCGGGTGTCTTCGTGACACACATTAAGTCTCTACACTTTGTTGGTTATATTCCATTCAGCAACCAAACAATGTTTTACTTCCACCGCATTTGTACACTGGGTGCCCTAAAATTCATATACATAAACACACACATATACATCAACAGTATTTACAAACAGGGTGCAAAACATGGTTACCCCAAAATCCTGCCGGACTACGGCAATTGTTTTGTCTTGGTAGAATAACATTTTACTCTACTTTCCCCTATTGTATTATTAATATATAGCATTTGTCAGAATGCCTCAGATCTCACAGACTTACCACTGTTTATAAGGTATTATAGTATATAACTTCTCTCCACCTTCCCTTCTACATCTATAACCTCAGGCAATTAGGTGTAGTAAAAGACAAGCAGGAGTTAAGTTACAATTTAAACAATGTATTATTGGTAATATTCATAAATAATAACAATATGCAAAGTACATTTGAATATTGGCAACCATACAACCTGATTAAATGGTAATGTGTAGTTTCAGGCGGCACACAGACTTGTTAGTTACTTAAAATGTCTCTAGTTAAGGCATCATTTGTGGTCAGCTTTCTTCAGAACAGGCCGCATTGCCTGTCTCAATATGGCTGCCGAGCTGTGTTCTTCATTGTGTTGTCCTTTTCAGTTCATGCATCAGTTTGGTAAGAGAGAGAGAGAGAGAGAGTGAGTGAGCAAATTTATAGGTTTTCTGTCCAATGGGGCAAAGAACATCTTAACACCTGCCATCCCCCAAAACCATATGTTAAGGTAAAGCTTGGTAGTTAGGCAGCCTGGCTTTCCTATGGGGGTTGAGAGACTTCAGAGAAACAATTACCAAACTTGTTTCAGGCACTTCCCCAAATTTTTTTTGTCATAAAATTGAAAAATTGAATAGTGAAAATCTGATATTCATTTTGGATTCATTTGCCTTCACTAAGCTTGTTCAATACTTTGAAATGGAAACTGTAGACCTTGCTAAATGTAAATGAGGCCAAGAAGTTCTAAAAGTCAAATACCATATTAACTAAAGTCTTCGGCTAAGATCTGACACTAACCAGGCAGTAGGCTGGCAGGTAAATAGTTGCTTGGGTTGTCCTGATATGTGAACTGCAAGAAATCTTGCTAAAATTGATTTTTGGAGTAGCTGCAGAAAATGCAAAAATGGCACAAAGGCAATCTTGTAATTACAGGCTTAAAGACTGTTATCCTTTCCCCAGCCATTCCAGTTGTTTACTAATCCAGTATGTTAATTTCTCGCACCAATGGGACACTGAAGTCAATGAGAGATCCTTCATTTCCAGAGAAGGAGCAAGTAATTGTGAATACAGAGAGATGTATACTGTGTAGAATGACATGCCAATGAAATTTTGAAAATTGATGAACTACAAAATAAGCAGTTGGGTTAATTACTGTTCATGATGATGAAAGTAATGAAAGTTTTAATTGTCGTGCTTCTGAATATGTATATGTTTTGAGTCATATCCTAATAATTAAGAGATATAGTCCTTTCTTGCTAAATACTTTTGTTTTAGTCTCTTTTTGAATGTTCTGTTATTTTTAGGCATTTCAAACCATTTTTACACAAATTACCAGTAAATGAATGCCACAGTAAATGCATTTCATGCATGTTTTCCAGTTTTAAAAATATTTGTCAAATATTTAATAAAATCAAATTTCTTTAATTTCTTTTAGCAAGAATAAAATGGCTTCCATCAGATCCGCAACTTATCTCAGAAGGGCTTTATGCAATTGCAGTGGTTTTGAGTTTTTCCAGAATTGCATATATCCTACCAGCCAATGAGAGCTTTGGACCTCTACAAATATCACTTGGAAGAACAGTGAAAGATATTTTTAAATTCATGGTTATATTTATCATGGTTTTTGTGGCCTTTATGATTGGAATGTTTAATCTTTACTCATACTACCTAGGAGCAAAACAAAATGATGCCTTTACAACGTAAGTATATCTTAAACATTATACAGTTTCATATCTAAAGTTTATTTTGATTGGTTTTGATTTGAAATTGTATTACATAAAACTGTCATGTTCAGTTTGTTACTTAATAATATGTGTAAGGTTGTAAAATTTTAGGTGGTAGTAGTTTTTACAATGCATTTATAGTACTAGGGTGTTGTACCGTGTTAGCCATTATGAATGTAGAGAAAAGCCAAGCAAAATGACACCTTTTATTGGCTAACTAAAAAGATTACAATATGCAAGCTTTTGAGGCAACTCATGCCCCTTCTTCAGGCAAGATGTAATGATTACATCTTGCCTGAAGAAGGGGCCTGAGTTGCCTCAACAGCTTGCATATTGTAATCTTTTTAGTTAGCCAATAAAAGGTGTCATTTTGCTTGGCTTTTCTCTACAATGCATTTAGTAATCTGTAGTTTTTAACTGAATATCTGTTGTATAAAAACATACTAGATACTTGCCTGCAACTTAGCTCCTACATGATTATCATTTTCTTTTTACTAATGACCAGGATAAATGTATTAGTAAATAAATGGACAGTTTTGTATTTACCATTTTCAGATGGCAACTCTTAGACTAAAGTTTAGGCTGTTTATGGTTGCTAAGTACTTTTACTTGAATATATTCTTAATAAGTCACAAACTCATAGCATTGTAAATTGGTAAACAGGTCTTTCCAAAGGTTTCATTTACAGGCTGTTGTGTCCTATAGGCCAGGGGTAGGCAACGTCGGTCCTGGAGTGCCACAGTATGTGCAGGTTTTTGTTCCAACCCAGTTCCTTAACGAGAACTCAATTATTGCTGATGAAGCACATATTGCTTAAGTGACATTTTGATGCTTCATTTTAGTGGTCTCGCTTGTTAAGGTTCTCCAACCTTAATTGCTTATTTCAATCTTAAACTGCTGCATTCAGTGTTTTAATTGCTCCTTATTAGCAATAAGATGTAAAAGACAAAGCAGCCAGCAGTTCTCCAGCTAGCTTTTTTCCAATTACATCTGTGTGTGTTCATCATGCACTGTTTGATTTAATAAAACACTTAATAGAAAAATGTGACAGACTGAAAATGATCTGTTTTAGGCTTCATATCATTTGGATGATATCCTTGGAAAGGAAAAAAATCTACAATATAAGAGCCTTACATTGCACAGACTAACAAGCCATAAAATTAAATAAGGTCTGAGATTGGCAATGATTGGTTTCTAATTAAGCAATTGGGTTGGAATGAAAACCTGTAGCCACTGCGGCTCACCAGGACCGACATTGCCTACCCCTGTTTTACATCTTATTGCTAATAAGGAGCAATTAAAACACTGAATGCAGCAGTTTAAGATTGAAATAAGCAATTAAGGTTGGAGAACCTTAACAAGCGAGACCACTAAAATGAAGCATTAAAATGTCACTTAAGCAATATGTGCTTCATCAGCAATAATTGAGTTCTCGTTAAGGAACTGGGTTGGAACAAAAACCTGCACATACTGTGGCACTCCAGGACCGACGTTGCCTACCCCTGCTATAGGCCACAATCTGACTCCAATATTCTGACAGGTCATCTTGCAGGATCAGAGGGGTCTAACATTTGATTAAGAAACTGTATAAAATTTGCATCACTTCGTGAGGACGACCAAGAAGCTGAAAATAAATAGAGTACTGGCAATCATTTGTTTCCACTTCAAATACTGCCTTCATACCATATCTATTATATTATTTGTGAATGAGTTATTGAAGCTGATAAATTGCTTTAGCAACATAGTTCTTTAACTTTACTTTCAGCTTGCATGCAATGAATACCTCTTAGGGGAGTTTCTGGAATCAGAGTCCATTCTGGCAGGCACAGTAGAAAGCAATAAACATTTGGAATGTGAAAAGAATCAACAGCAACTGAAAACATCTAAAGAAGAATAGGGAAACCAAACAAACAGATATAATAAGTGCTTAATGTTGTCATTAAACATTTGACTAATTTATGTTGTCAATGTGTGAGTTTAAATAATAGTAAAAGACAGATACATTTAAACGGTTTACACTGTCTCTAAAAAAGAAGCTACTGTATCTTTGAAACGGTTTTAATTTTTGGAATGAATGTTTAGATTTGAATTTAGTAGGACTGTCATGTGTCAAAAACATAACAAAAATATAGCTGATTTAAGATGGCACTTATATTGCCACAAGCCCACCGAAACATGAAGAACTTGCTTATGATTTATGACCAAAGGATGCAATTATATCAAAGTGGATGTAATCTACATTACTTCTTTTCACATAAAGAATGTACTTTATTATAAGCTGACTGGCGCAAGTCATGTTTCTGCTTTCTGTTAAATTAAAGATGAATGCTGAATCACACTATACAACCTGATATTCAAGAAAATTAATAGTACTCTGCATATTTCATCACATTTTTATTGTAATTTCTCAGCTTTAAAATGCCATTGCAAGCATCTTCATCAATGTACATATCAAAGTCAAATATTATTTCTTATCTAATAGAAAAAGACTGAAATGCTACATAATCTGAATCAATTAACTTATAATAGGTTAGCAAAACAGATCCTTTAAATGGACTTACAAAGAAAGGACCACATTAAATGAAATTAATAGTATTATTTAAATATTAATTAGTTTAATGTTTAGCTTTTAGGTGCACTACAAGAGATGGAACTGGCAAGCCACAAATGCAGTGTTTAAAGCATGACCAGCAGATGAGGAATTTAACATAATCAAAAAATGGGCAGGTGCCAGAAGCCAGGAAGGCAAACAACACCACAAATACCAGAACCAAAAATGAATGCTAAAAAGAAAATGCATAACTTCTGTTTTCCTAAATTTAGTTTAGATGGTTAAATACTGTTGGATCGATGACTGCACACACAAGAACTTCCAGCTGATGGGTGGTAGCAATTGCAGTTGTTTGCTAGCAGCACCTTGGCTCCAGCTGGTCGAAAATTCATAAAATGGTGATAACCACAATAAGAAATAAAACACAAAGAGTTACTTTCCATGTACCTGAGATAGTACCATACTAGATGCGGATCAAGACCAGACTACACAGTATGATACTAAGTGCTGTTGCAGAGAACAGCAGAACAAAATCAATACCAAGTTTAACAAATACACAGCTAGTCTTGTTTGTTGTTCTGTGTTTCTCTTTGGTTTGCTCAGCAGGCTGTCTAATTACCGATAAATGGTGACCAATTAACATTTTGCCGTCACTGAATTAATGACATGCAACTACACAATCCTCCTGATGAACAGAGTACAGGACAAAACATATCCTTATGTAAACTTAAGAAAAATTATTGCAACCATTAAGCTCCATAAGATCAAAATGATTGTAGCTGTAGTTATTGTAAAAGTTATTAAGTTATGCTGGTGTTCTACTAAATTCACAACCTCACCACGACCAAATCATAACCACCCCTTCACTTGCATGCACATCACCCAAGCCAAGAGACATTATTTTATCTTTCTTAACGTAAATATGTAAGAACTATTGATTAATTATGTCATAGTATAAGGAGCGCCTATAGCAATCGCAAGTTCACATTTATTTATCTTTTTCATATTACTGCATTGATCATTTGGCAATAGTATTTTAATGTAGCTGCAACAGAATTTTATGATATTGATGTCTCCCAGCTGAAATATTGCCCATCAATTAACTCCAGACTGGAAGTTCGGAATCACTTCATTTCACCAACTGACCTGTAAATTATACCCTCGAAATTTCACTCCTATCTAAATGGAGCTGTGTTGTAGTTACAGCCATGAAATTTCTAATGTCTCACCCTCTCTCAACAGGAACAGCATTTTTCTGTTTCATCTCTTCCACACAATACATGTACTGGTTACTCATACATTACATTGTCATCCCTCGATCTAATGTACAAGTGACAGCTGGCTTAAATCTCTGAAGGAAACCACCCACCAGCTTGTTTTATTTTTATATGTGATGTTCATAAAGTTTGGTCTTGTCCGTTACAGGAGATGGATGTCTGAAGTGGAGATCCGTTTGCAGCGGTTTTATTTTTTCTCTTATTTCTGATTATCCCGAGGTATCCTGTATTTACCCAACCTGAAGAGTTTCTATTACAGTATATAAACATGAGCAACAAGAAAGGGGGTTAGAAAGAAACGGAAAAGAAATCTAAAGCTACATCCAAGTCTAGACAGGCATTAAGCCCAAGTGCAAGGTACGGCCTTTCAGAGACTGACCTGGAATAGACAGGCAAAAGCACAGACTCCCCAGGACCCCTCTCCGCTGCATCGTCTCCTGTCGAGAGCGAACATTGGAGCGAATGTGCAAGTGATGCAGGTCACGATAGCTCACAGATTCCAGAAGATCACTTGAAACTGGAAATGGCCTTGCAGTCCGCGCTTTCATCTACTTCTCGCGAGCCGGAAGCATCGGCTGTAATAGAGCTTGCCACTTCACCTGCGGAGCACAAAAGCTGAAACGATCTGTCCGAAGTGAAGGTAATGATCGCAACAATGGCCACGGCCATAAATGAGCTCAAGAAAGACATTCAGAAAAATATAAAGAAAAAAACAAATGGTTTTCTCAAGACAAGCGAGAAGACAAACGAGAAGCTGCTTCTGGAGCTGCAGGAGCTGTGGCAGGATAATAAAGACTTGGAAAAACGTGTATATAATCGCTTTGATGCAGTTTTTAAAGGTTTGCTGGGAAAAATTGAGGAACACATTCAGGAAAATGCGTCTAAACTGAGAGCACTTGCCGATCTGGAAGACGTTAAGCAGACGTTCACGAATCGAATTGAAACAGCCGAACATTTGGCATCTACCGCTGATGGAAAAGCAACAGCTACAAATTCTGAATGCAAAAAACTCTGAGACAGACTTGCTGCTCTGGAAGATGGATGCAGAAGGAATAATACTAGAATCGAAGGTCCATCCATCCATTATCCAACCTGCTATATCCTAACTGCAGGGTCACGGGGGTCTGGTGGAGCCAATCCCAGTAAACACAGGGTGCAAGGCAGGAAACAAACCCTAGGCAGGGCACCAGCCAACCACAGGGCGCGCACACACCCACACACCAAGCACACACTAGGGACAATTTAGAATCGCCAATGCACCTAACCTGCATGTCTTTGGACTGTGGGAGGAAACCGGAGCACCCGGAGGAAACCCACACAGACACGGGGAGAACATGCAAACTCCACGCAGGGAGGACCCAGGAAGCGAACCCATGTCACCTAACTGCAAGGCAGCAGCGGTACCCACTGCGCCACTGTACCGCCCTAGAATCTACCTGAGAATTGTGAAAGTCCAAACCCAGTGAAATTTGTAGCTGAACTATTCTGAAAAATAATTAGAGAGGACTTTAAATCTGACACCAAAATAGCAGCAGCTTATCGCATATGGGGATCAAATACCTCTAAACGTGGGACTCTTGTTGTGTGCTTCGAGAGATTACAATTTATGCTTAATGTAATGTCACTTCTCAGACAGAAACGAGATTATATTTGAAAATAACCACATTCGTATTTTCCCTGATTTCTCACCCTCAACAGATGCTAAACGTGCCGTTTTTTACAACATTAAACAGTGGTTACGGAAAGCTGATATCAGATACAGCCTCATGTATCCTGCCAAATTGAAAGTGGATATTCAAGATAAGCATTACATCTTCACCACTACGGAGGAAGCAGAAAAAGAGTTAAGAATGCTGATACTGACACTTTTTTGAAATACAATCGTGAGTCGCATCCTGTCATGGCATGGCAAGAAGGTATTACCTGCTGTCTGATCCACTTTTATTAGCAGATAAGAAGTGTACAGAATTTATATCAAAACAAATCAGTTTTTTTCTTGAGACAAATACATCCTCAGAGGTCTCTGCAGAAATACACTGGGAAACCTTGAAGGCCTTCTTAAGAGGACAGATTATCTCATATCTTTCCCACAGAAATAAATTAGAAACCAAGAAGGTATCAGAGCTAATCAGCGAAATTACTAGAATAGAAAAGGCAGGCTCTGCATTCAGAGCTCAACCTCTTAACAACTAAAGAAACTAAACAACTCATTTTTAAATCAAGACATCATTACTATGAACATGGAGAGAAAGCTAATAAGCTCTTAGCTCAACAAATCCACAAGCAAGAAGTTCGCAATGCATTCCCAGCAATCACTAACACAAACAGAGCTAAAATCATTGACCATAAAAATATAATGCACACATTTAGAGACTACTATAAATCCTTATATTCTGTTGAGTTTAAAGAAGCCAACACACAACCTAATGTATTTCTGGATGCATTACAGATACCACAAATAGATACCCTTAGTGCAGAGGAATTGGATAAACCTTTGGCACTATCAGAATTACTAGACGCTATAAAGTCACTACAAAGCGGGAAATCATCAGGCCCTGATGGTTACCCCGTAGAGTTTTATAAGAAATTCTCCACTCAGCTAGCTCCCCCTTTTATTAGCAACATTCACAGAAGCTAGAGACAATCAAATTCTACCTCAAACTTTTTGCCAAGCATTAATCACCATCTTTCCTAAATAATATAAGGATTTATTACAATGTGCATCATACAGACCAATTTCAGTTCTGAATAATGCTGTTAAGATACTCTCTATAAAGTCCTAGCTAGAACGATGGAGAAAGTGCTGCCTTAGGTAATATCACAAGATCAAACTGGATTTATTAAAGGCTGATACTTAGCTTCCAATCTTCGATGGATGCAGAAAAAGCATTTGATATTATTGAATGGAAATACCTTTTCACTACATTAGAGAAATTTGGGTTTGGCCCGAACATTTGTACATGGATCAAACTACTGTATATCAATCCAGAAGCTTCAGTTTATATTAACAACATTAATTCAGACTACTTTAAACTAGAATGTGGTACCAGACAAGGATGCCCCTTGTCACCACTACTTTTTGCAATTGCCATTGAACCACTGGCACTGGGATTATCAGAGAAGGACTTGAACAGAACATTTCTCCATATGCAGACGATATGGTACTGTATATATCAGACCCACAAAACATTGTACCTGTAGTCCTAACAGCACTTACAGAATTTTCAAAGATTTCTGGTCTCAGAATTAATTTGAATAAAAGTGTGCTCTTCCCAGTGAATCCTCAAGCATACAATATTAGATTGGACACCTTCCCTTTTATTGTTGCAGATCAGTTTAAATACCTAGGGGTAAACATCACAAGTAAATATAAAGCTCTTTATCAACAAAATTTTGCCATCTGTATGGAAAAAATTAAGCAAGACTTGCATAGATGGTCAACCCTTCATCTCACTCTAGCTGGTTGAATTAACATTGTTAAGATGAATATCCTTCATAAGTTTCTCTTTTTATTTCAAAACATTCCACTATACATCAATAAATCATTTTTAAGCAATTAGATTCAACCATAACCTCATTTATTTGAAATTTAAAACATCCACGTATCCAAAGAGCGACCCTACAAAGACCTAAGGCAGAAGGACCTTCTACCTAACTTTCAGTTTTATTACTGGGCAGCAAACATACAAGCTATAAAAAACCTGGACATGGACACAAATAGATGAACATACACAGGCTTAGTCCGCAATAGAAATAAAATCCTGCAGTACTTATTTATATTCCCTGCTATGTGCCCCTATAAATAAAAGTTATCGCCAATATACTAACAATGCAATTGTGCTTCACTCACTCAGAATATGGAACCAATGTAGGAAGCATTTTAAGATAGAGAAGCTTTTATCTGTGGAACCTCTGCACAAGAACCACCTTTTTCAACCCTCGCAAACATATGCAGTTTTTAATATCTGGAAAACATTTGGGATTGAATCACTTAGAGATCTGTACATAGACAACGTCTTAGCATCCTACGAACAATTACATTCCAAATTTAACTTTCCAGCAACATATTTCTTTCACTAACTTCAAATTAAAAACTTTGTTAAACAGAACCTATGCTGGAAAAATATTGCTGAGTTTTGAGGACTCAGACAGCATTTCTGCAATATATAAAACCATTTTTCAGTCCCTCCCTTTCAAAGATCCAAGAGGACAGTGGGAAAAGGATCTCTCACTCAACATATCAGAAAAGGAGTGGAAAGCAGCAATGCAGAGAATTCACTTGAGCTCCATATGCACAAGGTATACAATTATTTAACTCAAAATTATATATCAATCACATCTGTCTTGTTTAAAATTGTCCAAAATGTTTCCAGGGCAAGATCCAACCCTGCGAACGCTGCAATCAAGTTCCTGCCTCACTGGGTCACATGTTTTGGGCCTGCACCAAATTAACATCATTCTGGACCAAAATCTTTAAATGCCTTTCAGACAGTTTTGGTGTCACAATCCCTCCTAACCCATTAACAGCTGTATTTGGTGTGCTCCCAGTTGGGCTTAAAGTGGAGAAGGACAAACAAACTGTAAATGCCTTTACTACACTATTGGCACGTAGACTTATCTTGCTAAACTGGAAGAATCCTAACTTTCCTCTTTTAAGTCAGTGTATAACTGATGTTATAGATTATTTGAAATTGGAAAAAATCAAATTCTCACTTAGCGGATCTGTGCAGAAATTTTTCAAAACATGGCAGAATCTAATCAATAACATTTTAGAATAAGCTTTTTAAGCACTGAGAAAGCAGATTCTCTCCCCATTTCTTTTTCTTCTCCATTTACCTTTATCTGCTTATTAAACTTACAAATTTACTTATTTTTACTAGCTTTACGTTTTACTCTGTTGGCCATGCTCTATTTCTCAAGAGTGGGGGTTGATTTGTTTTCAATCCTATTTTTGTAAAAATTGATCTATTTGTATGGAATGATTACAATAATATCAATAAAATAAAAAATAAATAAATAAATATAAATAAATAAATATATGTGTGTGACACCCTGGAGGGGGTCTTAATCTACAACCCCAAGTCCATAAAATTTGAGATGCTGTGTAAAATGTAAATAAAAACTGAATCCAATGATTTACAAATCTCATAAACCAATAATTTATTCACAATAGAACATAGAAAACATATAAAATGTTGAAAGACATTTTATCATATTGTGAAAATTTTTTAAGTCATTTTGAATTTGATGGCAAGAAAGTTGGGATGGGGGAAAAAGGCTGGAAAAGTAAGTGGTACTAAAAAGAAACAGCTGAAGAAACATTTTGCAATTAATTAGGTTAATTGGAAACAAGTCAGTAACATCATTGGGTATAAAAAGAGCATCTTACAGAGGCAGAGTCTCTCAGAAGTAAAAAATGGCAGAGGTTCTATGCAAAAAAACTGTGTCTACAAATTGTGGAACAATTTCACAATAATGTTCCTCAATATAAAATTGTGAAGAATTTTAATATCTCATCATCTACAGTATATGATATCATCAAAAGATTTCAAGAATCCGGAGAAATCTCTGTGCACAAGGGAGAAGGTCGAAAATCAATATTGGATGTCCATGATCTTTGGGCCCTCCGGCAGCACTGTATGAAAAACATGCATGATTCTGTCATGGAAATCACTGCATGGGCTAAGGATCACTTCTAGAAATCATGGTCTGTGAACACAGTTCCTCGTGCCATCCACAAATTCAGGTTAAAGCTCTGTCATGCAAAGAAAAAGCCATATGTGTACATGATCCAGAAACACTGCCGTCTTCTCTGGGCCAAGGCCCATTTAAAATGGACTGAGGCAAAATGGAAAACTGTTCTGTGGTCAGAGAAATTGAAATTTAAAATTCTTTTTGGAAAACATGGACGCTGTGTCTTCCGGACTAAAGATGAAAGGAACCATCCGGCTTGTTATCAGCGCTAAGTTCAAAAGCCTCCATTGCTGATGGTATGGGGGTGCATTAATGACTATGGAATTGGCAGCTTACACACCTGGAAAGGCACTATCAAAGCTAAAAGGTATATATAGGTTTTAGAGTAACTTATGCTCCCATCCAGAGATGTCTTTTTCAGGGAAGCCCTTGCATATTTCAGCAAGACAATGTTAAACTGCATACTGGATCTATTAAAACAGCATGGCTTTGTAGTAGAAGAGTCCGGGTGCTGTACTGGCCTTCCTGCAGTCCATACCTTTCACAAGTTGAAAACATTTGGCACATCATAAAACAGAAAATACGACAAAGAAGACCTGGGACTGTTGAGCAGCTATAATCCTATATCAGACAAGAATGGGACAACATTTGTCTCCCAAAAGTCCAGTAGCTGGTATCCTCAGTTCCCAGATGTTTATGGACTGTTGTTAAAAGAAGAAGGGATGCTACACAATGTTCAACAGGGCCCTGCCCCAACCTTTTTCAGAAGTGTTGCTTTTCTTAAAATGGTACATTTTCTCAGTTTAAACATTTGATATGTTTTCTAGGTTCTACTATAAATAAAATATGAGTTTCAGATTTGTAAATTATTGCATCGTGTTTTTATTTACATTTTACTCAGCGTCCCCACTTTTTCAGAATTGGGGTTGTATTAATACTACAACTCATTTTTTCAATTACATAGATAATATGTTAAGAATTATTATTTGCCATTCATCATGCACCCAGCCATTCCTGTTAACCAAATTAATCCAACAGTTACCAAATCGTATGAATTAACATAGTCAGAGGCTGGACAATATTAATAAAGAATGATTTCACAGTACAGCACAGGCATTATATAATACATATTGTGAGAGGCCTCATTTTAGTTCTGGAAAACACATACAAAGATACCTCCATGACACTTTGAAGAAATATAATATGTAGGAAACTATTAGCATCTTTTAATGTTCACTGTCTGAGCCGGTGACCGAGTGATTTCTTAATTAGAGACACCGACTCTGCATCTTTGTAGTGTAGATTAATGGTTAAATGTTATGTCGATCCATATTTTTTACTTCTTGTATTATGCAATGTAAATATTTCCATGCATTGCTTGTCTTTTTCTGTGCCTTGAGTTAAATATATTTAGTATCATGATATATTTCACTCCAGATATAAATTTAAAATATGACTTGGATATTTTTAACGACTTATTTTTTGTGCTTCTTCATGTCCACAACAGTCTATCTGATGTGTGCAGAGTTTTTTTTTTCTAACATTAACCACTGTACTAAGTCTATTAAACCTGCTCACAAGGTTGTCTAAGTTAGTACATAAATTTGTTTCCCTTCTCCTACCCCAAGAAGCACACTGCAACTTCATTAAGTCTTGGTCTTGAGCCGCTGTTAATCTGTGCCTGTGAGGCACATTGCAATAGCACTAATCCCCAAAGTTAGTATTGTTATCATAAATATGAACTAAGACCGGACCAACATAAGATTATTAATAGCTCAGAGCACACTGCAACTGACCCAAAATGTAGACCCGAAAACATAAATAAATAACAAAAAATTAAAGATGAAGGCACAAAATATGCAAAAAATGTAATTGTCATATCTCAAAACCTAAGAATCATTATCTGACTTTTGTTTTTAACTTTTACAGCAGTTCATTGGTCTGTAAAAATATCTGAAACATAATTTTTAGATTTTGGAGGTCAAGGAATCAAGGGTTCCATTTATTTAATTGTTTTTGTTTAAACATATTTTTAATGATACTAAACTTGAAATGCTTTCTCTCCCTTTGTCATCTTGTTTTTTTATGGGAAGGGCCATTTAACAGTGCACTAAGGCTCAGGATTGCTGGGATACATGTGGCCACAAGGTAGAACTTGGAAAGGACAGTCACACTAGTTTGAAAATCTAGTCCTGAACCTAAAAATGACACCAATTGCAGTCCTGCATGTTGATTCTAATTGAGGTTTAAACACCTTTTTCAGCCATAAGGCTGATGAGTTTGGATGCCAGAGGTGAAGTATTGGCAAGGGCTCGGCTGGCTGAAGAAAGAGAGGTCAGATTATTGAGAAGACAAAGGGAAGAAATGCCCAGTATAGAACATTTCTGTTGTTCTTATTATGTTTAATTTTTATTTATCTTAAAATCTAAAAATAGTAACATATTTAATAGAATTGTCTACATTGTAATGTGTATAAATAAGCCGCAGACAAAGGGAAAATCTAGTGATAACATTTGTTTGTACTTTTACTTTTGTATATTTTGGGGTTTTTAATCATAAGAATTTCAATTCTGATGTTATTTGCCCATTCTGCTTTGTAATTTAAAAGTTTATTTTCATTGATATCTTAGTTTCCTTAATTTATGCAATGCTGTTTTGAAGGTTAAGTGACCATACTCATAGCAGTAATAACAGCAGAAGGATTATATATTATCCCTCAGTCAATGCAAAAACCTCTTCATCTTCATAGTGTTAATTATCTTTTCTTCCAAGGAGGCCCTAGTGTTAGGATCTTGTGTTAAGATTACAACCACGTTCTGTGAACCGACTTTCGATTTTTATTTAAATCTTTGATTCTGGTTTCTGATTCCTGTTTTGGCATCCTGATGTCACTATTTTACTTCTTCCTAAGACCACGCCCCCATTGTCATTTTTGGTAAATAATTCTCCCTAATAGAGCAGTGTGAAGCATGTATAGAGTACAGATGGAATTTCAATCTTATGCTCAACAGATACACCCCAATCCAACCCCATCTCCTTGCCTGCTAGTCTTATACTAAAACATGAGATAAAGATTATTTCCATGTTATAAAAATAATGGGAACATGCATCATAGACTGCAAAACCAAGAATTCACTTGAAAAACACAGAGTGCTGGTAAAAGAATTGATTTTGACAGCAAAGTACACCAAACAAAGGCAGCAGTTTAATTTGAAGAAATTTGACTCTGGACCATTGGGAAATGATCATGTGTTCTGGTAAGTACAGATTTACCCTGTTCCAGAGTGATGGGCACATCAAGGTAAGAAAAGAGGTGGATGAAGTGATTGACCGACCCATCATGCCTAGTGCCTACTGTACAAGCCTGTGGGGGTAGTGTTATGATCAGGGGTTGCTTCAGTTGGTCAGGTCGAAGTTCAGCAAGTTATGTGCCCAAAAGAGTAAGGTCAGCGGACTACTGAATGACCAGGTTTTTCCATCAATGGATTTTTTCTTCCCTGATGGCACAGGCATTTTCCAAGAAGACAGTGCCAGAATTCATCAGGCTCAAACTGTAAAAGAGTGGTTCAGGGATCATGAGACATTATTTTCACACATTGATTGGACACTAGAGGCCAGATCTCAACTCCAATGAGAATTTTTTTGATTAGCTGGAGCTACACAGTGGTCTGCTTGTCCCATCATCAATACAAGATCTTAGCAAAAAATTAATGCAACTCTGGAATGAAAAAAAAAGTTTTGACATTGCATAAGCTTATCGAAACAATACCATGGCAGATGTGTACCATAATCAAAGCTAAAGGCAGTCCAATGAAATACTAGAATGTGTGAATTGTTTTTTTGGCCAGATGGTATATGTTGAGAAGGAAGAAGCTGATTACAGCAGATCAAATTGACCCTGACCTACACAAATCTTTTCATAGGGTGCCCCATAAGAGGCTTTTTATCACACTTCAAGGAGTAATTTAAGATGCAGTATTCAAATGGTGGAAGAATTGGTGTAAACACAGAAAGCATAATGTTACGATACAAGAAACTACATTTAATATCTTTTCAAAAAGGCATGGGCAAAATTCAGCAATGGTAAGACACTGTATGCAGCAATGACATTTAATATGAAAAAGTCTTTTATCTTGAATATAGAAATACGGTATGAAATGTGATTGAACAATATGGGCAATGGAGCTAAAAAGTGCATCTTAGGAGAAAAATCTGAGAATCTTAGTGAACTTGCCCTTGTTGACTTGGCAATATATTCTATAGAAGTCATTAAGGAAGCAGACTTGATGCTTGATTATTTACTATGTGGAGTATAACTCAACACTCTCTTGACATGGAGGGAAAGTTGTGTGAAGTTCTGATCTCTGCATTACAGGAAACCGATTACAGAGCTGCAGAGTATGAGCAAAAGATCAGTCCGTTCGTATCAAGTAAATAGAGATTTAGAGGTGGCATGATATAAGCACTTAAACATAAGAAGGAAAGATCAAAGGTGAATCCATCCATCTATCCACTATTCTTGCCTTTAAGTAACGGTTTCAACAGGAACACAAGGGCACAAGTGTAAGGAATCTAAAAGATACAGCTCAGAAAAATTTCAGCAAGTAATTTTTCATTCAGAGAATGTTAAAGAAATGGAGCAAGTTACTAAGCCATGAAGTTTAAAGTAATGTCTTGAAAATATTTTTGACAATATTTTGGAAACTCTGGGGAAACAGGAAATGACAAACTATTCTGGGCGGAGTGACTGGTTCATTTCAGAACATTTTTATGTATATTTGTTGCTTGTCATTAAAGTTCAGTTTTATAGTTAAGAATCTACATTTCTAAAACTAGCAAGTAGGCAATATAATATGGGAAACCACAAACAAGACCAACAGGATGAACCTAATTATGAAGAAATAATAGGTGGAAAACATGCTGAAATGAGAATTTTTTAAATTGCATTGTAATGTGCATTTGGAATCTTCTATGTTTGGTGTTGTCAGTTGCAAACATAATTTGATGTGCAGTGAACATTGTTGCGTCTGTCTATTTCTACACAAAACTAATAATCATTCTGCTAATATAATTAGTATTAGAAATATAGGGCGGTCCAGATCTAACTATGCAATTATTGCATTGCATTGCATTGAAAGTTGCATAGTTATATCTGGACCACCCTGTACACAAAACAAAATTATCTGAGCTGCAATGCTACAAAAACATGAAGAAGTGGAGTTTTTTTCTAGTGAATCAGCTAAATTAAGCTAATGTTTTTTTTCTTTTTTGAAGCTTATCATTACTTTAAATAACATCCATCAGGGTTTGCTATCAATTATATTTAGCAATAAAGCCTGAACAGGATTAATATCTTACTTAGCAGCTCAGGTTCTCCAAGTTACAGTATATGCTGTATTGTATAAGAAAATGCAACAAAAAATAGTCATGTCTTTATTTCCTTTACAGAGTTGAAGAAAGTTTTAAAACACTTTTCTGGGCAATATTTGGATTATCAGAAGTTAAATCTGTTGTGATTAATTATAGCCATAAATTCATTGAAAATATTGGCTATGTCCTGTATGGAGTTTACAATGTGACCATGGTTATCGTCCTATTGAATATGCTGATTGCAATGATCAACAACTCCTTTCAAGAAATAGAGGTAATTTTACAGTTTTTCATATTCACAGAGTGTACATTACATGTGTGGTATGTTAATGAGACACATAAAAAGATATACATTTAAAATCAAGGTATATATCTGCCATATAATACAGATGTCATAAAGACTTGACTTGACTTGCTTTAATTAGCTGTTTAAACTGACGGGAATGTGCTTTACTAATCATTTCTAAAGGCTTATACAGTTTAAATATCACTTTATTTTGCCTCCTACATATTCTTAGAAAATGCACAGACCATCAAGAAAGAAAAGATAATTATTCAGTATAGAAAAGATTAAAAAAGAGTACTGATAGCTGAAAATACGACCCTTTTTGACTAATGGGTTGTGTCATTGCTTTCCCGGCAGCTGAAAGGGACTCAATAATTCTATAATCCTTTGTCTATAAGACCTGTCATTACAGCAGCCATTCATCCTTGTAGATGCCTCAATTGCTACCATATAATGAATAAGAACAGCTGCCTAATTTCTGAAGAGTTAAAAACTTTGGAGCATCCAAATGTCCACATCTTCTTTAGTGTAAAATACTGATAGCACAATCAGTCACCTTTTTCTACCAACATACTGTATATGATTTTAAGTAAAGAATTTGGTTACCTTTAAAAATCATTTTGCTGGATCTAAGCAATTCAGTAGAACATACTGCAATGAAACTGGAAACATTTCATTTTTAATTAATTTTTGATGTCGGTAGTCATCTACCAGTGATACCTGGGCATTACACCTATTTTCTGATTAAGGTTATGTTTTAGATCAGAATGGCTAGAGCATATGTGGCAGATAAAGTATAATGTCAGTAAATGTTAAGTATTACACATAGAAAGTAAAAATTATTAGATTTGAATACACAATGGGAGGTGACAGTGTTCAAAAGCCATTAAGAAGGCAAACAGAATGTCAGGTTATATAGCACGATGTGTAGAGTACAAATCCAAGGAGGTTAATTTCAAGCTTATTAATAATAATAATAATAATTCTTTGCATTTATATAGCGCTTTTCTCACTACTCAAAGCGCTCAGCAATTGCAGGTTAAGGGCCTTGCTGAAGGGCCCAACAGAGCAGAGTCTCCTTTGGCATTTACGGGATTCAAACCGGCAACCTTCCGATTGTCAGTGCAGATCCCTAGCCTCAGAGCCACCACACCACACCACAGTGGAACTCACCACTGGTGAGGCCTCATCTGGAGTACTGTCTGTAATTTTGGTCTCCAGGCTACAAAAAGGATGCAGCAGAGCAAGAAAATGTCCTGAGAAGAGTGATGAGCCTCATTCCAGGTCTATATAGGATAATTATGAAAAAAGATTAAAAGAGCTGAGCCTTTTCAGTTTAAGCAAAAGAAGATTAAGAGGTGGCATGGTTGAAGTTTATTATTATGAAGAGAATTAGTACTATTATTACTAATTATAATAATTAGTAGTAGACTATTATTTTACAATGAGATCATCAAGAACATGGGAACATAGTTGGAAACTTGTTAAGGGCAAATTTCATAATAACATTAGAACGTTTTTCTTTACACAAAGAACCATAGACATTTGGAATAAGCTACCAAGTACTGTGGTAGACAGTAGGACTTTAGAGACTTTCAAAATTAGACTTCTTGTTTTTTTAGAAGGATTAAGTAGATAGGACTGGTGAGCTTTGTTGGGCTGATTGGCCTGTTCTTATCGAGATTGTTCTAATGTTCTAATATCCAGAGTGCAATCAGCACAAGGTGGATACTCAATCTAAACACAGTACCATGTTGACTGTTCAGCTTGATGTTATTATTCTTTCTGTGTGAGGAAACATGATCTGTAAATATAAGTACTAAATACTACATCTAAATAAGTACAAGAAAAATAAGAACTATATATTATATATAAATACTTAGTTATGACAAAGATATCTGTAGTATTTTCAGACAGCATCAATTAATCTTACCGTATGCATATGTAGTTGCACTTACACAATGATAGAAAAGATAGCTCCATTGTTAATATTATTGACACAAAATGGAAGTTAATGATTCATAGCACAAATACTCTTTGTCATTTTGTGACAAGCAAAGTAATTCACTTTAAAACTGTACATCATACACATATTTCAAAATGAAAATAGTGTAAATTATAGCCAGAACATTAGTATTGCAAATGATTTCAAAAAGTACCAGCCTTGTTAGGTCATATGCTTTGGGACTGCCTCATTCACAGTTCATTTTTGGGGAAAGGTTTTGGTTTTATAATCACTCCTAAACCCTTAATTGCATTATTTAGAGTAATTCTAGATACGATGAGATCTCCTATACCATATTGCCTGTATATCAACTAATTTTGCTTAACTGGGAGAATCCAATCCCTTCTCTATAAATCACTGAGAAAGTGATGTCTTATCTAAAACTAGAAACAACTAAACTTCCCTACAAGGAATAGTATGAAGCTTTTTCAGAACTTGGCAAGAATTCATTAATTTTCTTCACAAATACCCTGCCAGGCCTCTGCCTTTGTTCTGCTTTTCTTTTGATTTTTTAAATACATGAAGACCTGTTTCATAATGGACCTTTTGTTTATATGGCTCTTTGAATTGTAGGGGTCGGGTTTTTATTATGAATTTTGAAACTGCCAGCAATTTTTTTTATTGTTTTTTCTACTTTTTGTGATTTGATTTTTAGAACTGATAGAAATAAAGAAAACGATGGCCAGCAAAGAATATATGAAAATTGCTTGCAGAATGTTAGAATACAGATGAACCAGCAGGTTCTTGGAATGCCTGACTTTTTGGGGGGTTTGGGTGGCCTAGAGGACTAGTGCTGTTAAAATACAAAATAGAAAGGTTCAAAGATATTAAATGGGCTGAGTAAAAACAATTGTTTCAAGGTTATTTACAGTGAGAGATCAGGCAAAATGACACCTTCTATTGGCTAAATACAAATATTTACAATATGCAAGCTTTCGAGGCAACTCGGGCCCCTTCTTCAGGCATGATGTAATACAGAAATCAGAATTCCCTGTGTTTATATAGACACTAGGACAAACAAAACTAGGAAAACCTTTAAGTGAGATTCTTAGATGTAAAAAAATTAATAAACCTATCCAGGCTAAGATTCATTTAGCAAGAGAGGAGAACGATGTATATTATAAGTGTGTATGGTTGGATTCCTTATCATGATGCCTTTCAGGATAAGATTTTCCTTTTTGTATTTTGTTAAGAAGAAGATTTTCCTGTTAAGGTGTGCCAGTTTCTTCCATTGGGTCTTCAATTCCATGTAGTAGCAGTAAATTTCAGTGTCTTGTATATCTGTAGTACTAGGGTGTTATACTGTGTTAGCCATTATGGATGTAGTGAAAAGTCAAGCAAAATGACACCTTTTATTAGATAACTAAAAAGATTACAATATGCAAGCTTTCGAGACAACTTAGGCCCCTTCTTCAGGCAAGATGTAATGCAGAAACCGGAATTCCTTTTGTTTATATAGACACTAGGAAAGATACAGCATTGGAAAACACAGGAAAGCAATGACACTTAACTTTGTAAGAACTGATGAGTTTAATTTCATCTTCTTCATTAAAGGGACAATTTCTATAAACATGAATGCAGCAAAAACTGAGATAGAATGAAAAGATCTGGTTAAAATTGTACTTTTTTGCTGTTTGATTCTTCTGGCAATACTTACCATTATCCTTCGACCAGCCATTTATGAACCATCGTGATCAATCTTTTCGAGCATTATGGTGCACATCACATCTTTTGCCTTTTTTCCAGCTGTTTTTAAATTATTGTGAATAACTTTTTACAATTGTCTGTGCAGTTTTAATAATTCTTTTTGAAACTATTAGTTCTGGAGGTTCACCTGTTTGAGAAAACATACACTTATTCAGGCCTTTTCCTTCCAGATCTCCCACTCTCTCCGTACACCTGGAGCCTCATGTATAACACCATATGTAGATGGCATATGGACAAAACTAGAAACGTGCATACACACAAAAAATTCAGATGCATACCACTGTGCATGAGCAAAGTTCTGCACACTTTATAAATCCTAATCAATATGAATTTTAAAATACTTACACGTGACTACAGCCACCCTGACTCCTCCCAGAATGTTGCCTATTTGAATATGCAAATCATTATAAAAAGCCCCTTCCATTCTGTGTTTTTTAAAAGACAATGTCAAAATCACGTGTAAAAAAGAAGAAATTCCATGAATCCAAAATGGAGGTCCTGCTCAGTGAAGTGGAGGCAAGGAAAAACATACAATTTGGTGGTTAAAGCAGTGATATAAGCAACAAAAGGAAAGTGATGGAATGTCACAGCGTAGTGGAGGCACTCCAAACTTCAATTTCAGAAAGTCACACAGTGCACAAAATAAAAAAGAAGCATACCTGAAGTGTAAATAATTTTCATATTTAATAAGATAAACAAACAGGGAGCAGAGGCAGTATTACTGTTTGTTCTATTTCAGACAATATTACAAAAGGTGACTCCCATGCTAGGGACACGAATCCACGCAGTGATGGTACTGCTGCGGTGAGCACATCTTTAGACACTACCTGTGCACACAACCATGCCTTGGAAAACACTGAGGAAACATCTGGCTGTGTGCTGACGGATGCTGTTCTGGAGTAACAAAATGCAATAGTGGATGCTTTAAGAGATGTGGAGAAAGGTACAAGCAAGCAACAATTGTGTCCAAAATTATGCAGCAAGCTACATGCTTGCACAATGCAACACACTTTCAGCGGACTATAGAGCAGCACATTAATAGAGTGGAAATACTTTCTATTTACATAAACAAATTCATTCTCTGAAGGCGCCTTTATAGCAATGTGTCCGCAGTTGACTGCTCCAATTACATTGGGAAAACCAGACATTGCAGTGAATTGCAGTGTGCTGTTTGCCTGTTCAACCACTGGTTAGGAAATCTAATATATCTGGATGTCAAGCAGATAATATCATCCCATATAGCTGGCATGCCGTGACTCAGTGATGACTGAGAAATAGCCAATTGGTCAGCCAGTTCATGCTGAAAAGCTCCTGTGGTTAAAAATCCGAGGGTGGAGAGAACTTGCAAAGGAAGAGGTACAGAACAATTCCTCAAAGTCCGCCTTTGTAAAGCCAGCCCCAGATCAGCACACAGCTCCAAGAGGACAGCTCTTGGAAGTCTAAAATGACATCATCATGGGACAATAAATCAGTATGATCTCTAAATACGCTGTAGCAGTAGGGAGCGCTAGAGCTCCCTTGAACCCTCAGATACCACTCCAAACACCAGGTAAAACTCCAATTATTATTTATTTTATTATAATACTGTGCACAAAGCACCCTCCACTCCACACTACACATACAATACACTATAATCAATAATCAATTCACCAATCCTCCTCTCCCAGACGCGTTGCCACCCTTCCACCCAGCTCAGCTCAACGTCTGGGCTTTCCCATGGTCCTTTTATATTCCCCAACCCGGAAGTGGTTCCAATCCTACATTCCATGATTCCTTATCACTTCCGGGACAGATTAAAAGTCCTTTTCTTCAACCCGGAAGCACGTCGTTTCTTCCGGTCATGTGATCATGACGTATTTCTGGGTTATAGGGCACGTAGCACTCTACAAGCCTCCCTACAGCGGCTCCTGGTGGTCCTCATGGTATTCAGCAGGGTTGTTTATAAAAACTACATTGTCCATAATGCCCTGCTGGAATTTGGGGACCTTCCATGCTGCCGGGAGGAGTCCATCTAGCGGCCTGGGGGTGTGGACTGGAATATTTGGCCTGCCATCCCTCACAACGTGTTCTCTTCTAATTTTCCCATTTGCAATGTCTACTAACAACACTAAAGCAGCCATGGTAGCTAGAATAGTTTTGCTATTCCATGCATCATTACAGTGTTACAGAATGATTACAATCAAGAAGCTTAAATTGTTAAATGATACGCAATTAATTTTGGTATATATGATAAAGACCAAATCATGGAATGCAAGAAAGGGAAACTACACAGGAACAGTAGAACTCTTTTGTTGCTGTGTGCCACCCATTTACAAAATCGACCAAAAACGTGTGTATGCATGGTCTGAGACTGCCGTGAAAATGTCTGTAGCTTTGTGCCAAGTTTAGTTTTTATACATCTCGATGTGAGCATAGAAACGGACATATGGTACAGTTTTATGTCTGAACGCCGTTTATACATGAGGCCCCCGGCCTTCTAAGGAACCCTTTAAATGTCTTGTACCCTCAATCAACCCCATATCTACACAGCAGGTGTGTATGTGTGGACAAGGTAAGTGATCTAAAGAGGCTTAAACCAGAGAATGTGTTCACAGATAACTGGCACATCAGGGGACATATAAAATGGTCCACCAGTTATGTGATTTGTAGACAATAGGACTTGACCAGATTTGCGCAAAGGGGAGGAACCAAGGCCAAAAAACTCAAAAGGGATCTTTAAAAGGAGGAAATTTCAAAGTTCATCACATCACCACTTTAGAAGTCTGTGCAAGCAGGTAATGAGTTGTCAGAGAACCCTGCCAGGCTGCTAAGGACTGCTTCACCTCTGTGACTCACATCAAGAAGATTTGCTGCTAAATTCCACCTCAGCCCTTTGTCCGAGATACAGATTTGACTAGTGAACAAGTATGGTTGGATGATCTTTATTTTGACACTCTGGTTTTTCACTCATAGTTCTTTTGTCTCAATTTGGTTTTATTTGTTTTGTGACCAGTGTTTTGTAATCCTTATCCAACAATGATTATGATTTAACTCTGTGGCTTTCAGAATAAACTACAGCATTGGAAAATACTTTTTTTTTGTTTCTTTCCTTCCTAAAGAAATGTGCATATTCTGCTCTGCTGCAATTGACACCTCAGCAACTACTCTCTAAATCTTTTTTGCTAGCAGATTATTCAGGGTGGTTCACATCTGTCAAAGAACACTATCCTTACTATAAAAGAAGACAGATTAATTTCTTTTTAGCAGGGATTTACACAGAATGACCAAGAAGTATATGCAGATGCTTGATTCCTAGACAATTCTACACCCTTTGACTGATCTGGACCAAATTTGGCATTCAGTCATATGAAAAAGAAAGTACTCCCTCTTTCAATTCTAAGGTTTTACATATCAGGACATAATAAAAAATCATCTTGTCTTTAGTAGATCCTAAAATTAGATGAATACAACTTCAGATGAATAACAACACATGACATATTACACTGTGTCATTATTTATTTAACAAAAACTAACCCCAAATGCAGAATCAGTGTGTAAAAATTAAGTACACTCTTACTGGTTCCATAGGAAGTTAGAGGGTAAGTAGCAGCCAGGTGCTGCTAATCAAATGCACTTGACTAACTGATCATCAGCAATTGTGACCACTCCTGTAAAAGCAGACGTTTTGGCAGTTTGCTTGTCTGGAGCATTCAGGTGTGTGTTAACACAATGCCAAGGAGGAAAAATATCATCAATGATCTTAAAAAAAGCAATTGTTGATCCCCATCAGTGTGGGAAGGGTTATAAGGCCACTTCCAAACAATTCGAAATCCATCATTCTACAGTGAGAAACTAGAAAACATTCAAGACAGTTGTCAGTCTTTCCAGGAGTGAACATCCCAGCAAATTCACTCCAAAGTCAGACTGTTAAATGTTCAGAGAAATTGCAAAAAACACAACAGCTACATCTCAGACTCTACAGGCATCTATTAGCATGTTAAATGTTAAAGTTCATGACAGTACAATTAGAAAAAGACTGAACAAGTATGACTTGCCAGGAGAGAGCCTCTGCTCTCTAAAAAGAACATAGCAACACAAAGGTTTACAAAGTTGCATATGAACAAACGACAAGACTTCTGGAATAATGTTCTTTTGGTCAAACAAGACCAAAGTGGAGATGTCTGGCCATAATGCACAGCACCACGTTTGGCAAAAACAAACACAGCATATCAGCCCAAACACTTCATACCAAATGTTAAGCACAGTAATGGAGGGGTGATGATTTGGGCTTGTTTTGCAGCCATAGGACCTAGGCACTTTGCAGTCACTGAGTCGACCATGAACTCCCCAATATACCAAAGTATTCTGAAGTCAAATGTGAGGTCATCTGTCCGACAGCTAAAGCTTGGCCGAAATTGGGTCATGCAACAGGACAATGATCACAAGCACACCAGCAAACCTACTACTGAATGACTGAAGAAGAAAAGAATCAAGGTATTGTAATGGCCCAGACAAAGTCTAGACCTCAACCCGACTCTAATGCTGTGGCAGGGCCTTAAGAGAGCTGTCCATAAACTGAATACCCTCAAGCCTCAATGAACTGAAGCAACAATGTAAAGAAAAGTGGGCCAAAATTCCTCCATAATGATGTGAGAGTCTGATAAAGTCATACAGAAAACCATTACTTCAAGTTGCTTCTACAAGCTGTTGAATCATGGGGTGTGCTTAGTTTTTCACACAAGACTTCTCCATTTTGTGTTCATTTTTGTTAAATAAATAATGACACTGTGGTATTTGTTTTGTGTTGTTTTACACCTGAGGTTAGATTTAAATTATTTTAGAACCTAGTAAGGACCAGATTTTTTTTATTATGTCCTGATACGTAAAACAAAAGAACTGTAAGAGGGTTTACTTTCTTTTCCATATGATTGTAGTTGCTTTCTAAAACCATATGTACAAGACAGACTCTTTTGGAAACCACAATTTTGAACCTGAGGGTCCAGTGTGATTTTGTTTTTCATTTGTGCTACAGTTTTATTTGTGCTACATAATAGCAGAGACATTGATAAGAGAAACAGTGTTGATGATGAATGGAACAGCTAGCAATAACAAAATGATCACATTTATGTGAAAAATACATAAATCTTTACGTTCTTTCGTAACCCATTCTACAAATATACTCGATCAACACCCAGTACTTTAGCTAGTACAACTAATTATTCTCAGCATATTTTATATATATATATTTTTTTGAAAGAAGGCACAGAAGGAACAGTGTAACTTGCTTACCCGGCCAGGAGGCCACAGTGGATGGACAGTTTAACGTAAGAGGCAACCCAGCTAGGATGGCTGATGATTCCTATCCCAGATGGGAATTTGGGATGTAGTGGATGCACTTTGACAGTTTATCCCCCAACATGGAAGATTGCCGTGCTTCTCTAGTCAGCTCCAAATTTAGGGTATCATAAGATCTTTGGGTGTCACCAAGAGGGTGTTGCTGAAAGAAGTTCTCCATGCTTTGGGGGGCATTAATTAACATGAATAAATGGATGAATGTAAATAAATGTATCTTTGAGACATGTGTATTGTAATTAATTTATAGAATATATTATTTCCGTCATAGTACGTTAAGGTTCTTTGGCACAATGCCACAGATGTTCCACTCATATTACTGTCTCTTTAACACTGTGCAGTGTGAGTGATAAAAGATATTCTGTATAAAATACCTATCTACTCCTTACTTAAAATGTAATTAGCTGAACACTGTCTCAGTTCTGTTATTCTTAAGTAAATATAATGCTACTAAATGCCCCATTACAGTCAACTAGTGAATGAAAAAGCCTTGAATAGCACAACAAATGTTTTAATTAAATAATGTATTTTATAAATAACATCATTAAATTTAAGACTTCAAGGTTTGTATATTGAAATATATGTATGTATATATATATATATATATATATCCTGTTTCTCCCTTTTTTGTATATCATTTTTGAAAGTGGTCTGTTTTTCAATTTAAGAAACACCATGGTACCTTGGAACCATAAAACCTTTTCAGTGAAATGTATTTCACACAAAATCATCATTAATCTTCTCTCCCTTTACCAAGATATTCCATTCTTGGCTCACAGCTGGTCAGCTGTTGTAGTTTAGCTGGATATTAATGTTCCTTGTCCATTCCCATTCAGACTTACTTCTCTTGGGTGTCATTTAATTAAATATGCTACCAAATGACTAGGAACATGCCCTTGACAATTGTATACAGGCAGATAAATTACTTGACATTTTTAGGGTCTTGCTGAAAAATTCTTACAAGGAAATTAAATTACGCATCCTGTTTCTTCTATGACTTAACTAAATGTATATAGCTGATATATAAATTGTCATGTAATGATGTAGAGAGGAGTGCCATATAATGATTTATAAAGAACATAAATATTAATTATCAGATTGCTAAATACGGAAGGGGTATAGGACATAAAACAGAAACCCATAAAGGCACTGTGAACACTCTATCCAATATTGGTGATATGGCACAGCCACAGAAAGGAATAGCATTTTAGTACAAGGGCAGTTCATAGTTTGCATCTTAGAAGCCCAAGAGAAAGAGGAGAGCCAACAGCAAGAGTAAATCTCTAAAAACAACAAAGAAGGGAGAATGTCATTTTTATTAATTAGGTCTTGCCATATTTTAAAAGTCTTTTGAAGAGATCTTCTAAGTGAGAATGACTTTTTTCCAATTTCAAATAGTACAGAACTGTCTTGAATTATTTTATTAGGTTTTATAAATATTTTGTTGCTGTTTTTCTTTGCTAGTCTCTGTACAAACTGAAAAACATTTTCTAAATTCAAATAAATCTTGGAATTGTGATTTTTTTCATATATCTTGTAGACTTATGATGCCAAAAATTATAGTTATTGATTTCCCATATGTCTTGAGATCTAACGCAAACATTTATTACCCACACCTAGTATAAGCTGAATGCTTCTTATAAAAATAAGTGACAAGTAATCAATAATGCACGATAAATATGTTTAATACAAGATTATATTTTCATACTTAATAAACACAAAAATATTACTTTTTAAACAAGATGAAGAAATGCAATGGGTGTGTTCCATCCTGTTAAGAAATATAGAAATGTCAGTTTAAGCGGCTTCCTGGCTTATTTCACTGGTTGATGAGTAAATAATAACTACTGTACATTGTCTAGTGCTTCTGCTTTCCATTCTGACATAAACATGAGTGTCTATATGTGCAATGAAAATTAATTTATTGGAAGCCAATGTGGCAATGTAGTTGTTAGTGTTACTTCCTCTGTAGACCTAGGTTTGATTTATAGCCCAGTTGCTATGAAATGTGCAGGTTTTATTGTGTACCCCATATCATATAGAGTATATATGTGTGCACCAGTTTTGTCACAGACACTAATGATATGTGTTTTAGGAAAATAAACAATCTTCATTATTATAGTATTATTATTATGAATTGCATTAAAATGAATAAGACAGAACAAACAATTCAATTAAGACTATTTCTATACATTTATGTTTCATAACTTATCAATAAAAAGGTAATTAAATCCTTTACCCAATTTGGGAAAAAGTTACAATATATAGAAGTCCCCTAAATATGTTTTTGTGAAATCAAAAAGCTTAATGCAGGTCTGTTCAGCTTACTTTAATCCAGTTTTAATCGATTCTAGTGAAATATAAACAAACCTTTGGCACATTCCTCACAGAGAAAATTTGATCTTTTCAGCTTTTAACTAAAATGAAATGTAATTATCGAAATGACTTATGGAGGATGAAATAAAGTTTTTCCATTTGTTGCAGATAAGATCATGTGTCACAAGTGAGCATTGCAGTTTAAGAAATCACAATAAGTTTTTTTTTTTCACGACACATCAGATTGGCCCAAAAGTAGTGACTTTGAATAATGCAATTAGAGGACATTAAATAATTTTAAATTCATAAATAACTGAAAACTAAATCAGATTTTCCCCAGTACAATTTGAGTGTAGGACATTCCCAAAACATATGACCTAAGAAGGCAGGCACTTTATAGCATCATTTAAAATTCATACCTAGTTCTGGTTATATTTTGCAGAGTCTTAGTCAAGGTAGACATAAGTTAAATTAAATTATGCTGGTGGTATTTACTCTTTACCTGAGATTTTAATATAAATGTTCCATTACTAGTATTGCCTTGGATCATCTAAGGGTGTGTACTCTAAAAATAAAACCAGAGCTGCTGAGGCGGACTTGTGGAGTTGAAGTCGGAGTCAAAAGTAATTGTTGAGTTACTGGAGTCGGAGTAGAAAAAATGTACCGACCCTGACTAAATGTAAATTGTAATATAATGTGTTAAAATGTCTAATTTCAAATATACCAATTCAATTAAAGTATTTTTCTTTAAGTCTTTAAAAATATGTTATTTTTTAATTTTGTAAGTTTTGTCTTTTGTTTAATCTTACTCAATGTTTGTAACTTCTTTAATAAATAATATACAAAAGCCACATTAAACCCAAATTTTAACAGTTTAGGGTGATAAAAAAGTAGTCTGATGTTCCACATTGGCAATGATGAAATCCATTGTATCTTGTATGTTGTGTGCTTCTAATCAACATAGTAAATATATGAGTCTAATTACAAATAAGAGAAACTGGAATCGGAGTCAGAGTCAGTGGTACCATAAATTAAGAAGTTGGAGTTGGAGTCAGTGGTACCATATATTGAAGATTCGGAGTGAAAGGTTTTGTTTACAAACTCCAGAACCTTGAATAAAACAAGTAACTTGTGATGTGCCTTTGCAAAACTGCCTCTTTTATATGTGGAAATTGTGTCTAAGCATAAGCATTTGTTACTATGCTGTGGGTGAGAATATTCTAAAAAGATATAGGAAGGATATTTATTTTACCAATTGTAATTCTCCAATTTAAGGTGAAACGAAGAAGTGATCACGTATTAATATCTTTTTAAATGGTAGCAATTATATGTCAAAAAATTTTATTTGAGGAGATCTTTAATTTTATTATAACACTAGCATCTATATATTTGAACTGTTCTGAAGTAATCAGACTTGCAAAACTAATAACTGGGAATAGCACACTCTTCATCAGTTAATTCTGAACACTGGGATTTTTTAGAATTACACCCATAATCTCTGATTTCAGAAGCAGATACTCAGGTGTTCAAAAGCATTTGCCAAACACATTACTGATAATGGACAGAACTTGTCTAGTTTTTAGCTTTTGGCTAAAATAATCTGAATTTATTTTATCACATGAACAGATTCTTCAGGGCTCAACTGTAATAATTTTATTCATGCATATATATTGAATCAAAACACAGAATCATATAACAAAATGACCAGGGGCCTCATGTATAACACTGTGCGTAGAACTCACACTGTAACATGGCGTAAGCACAAAAGCGGGAATGTGCGTACGCACAGAAAAATCCAGATGCAAGAATCTATGTGTACGCAAACTTTCACGTTCTTCCACTACATAAATCCTGATCATTGTGAAAAGTAATGCACGTGCACGCGCCTTCTGTCCCACCCCAACTCCTCCCAGAATTATGCCTCTTTGAATATGCAAATTGATATAAATAGCCTTCTGTGAAAAGACAATGGGAAAAGCACGGGGGAAAATATAAGAATTTCAGCGAATACCAAGTGGAGGCAAAGGAAAAACGTACTATTTGTTGGTTTAAACAGTGGTATAATCAACAAAAGAAAGTTGATTGCGTGACATACAGTAGTGTCGGAGAAACTCGAAAGCTCAAGTTCACAAAGTCGCACAGTGCCCGAAATAAAAAAGAAGTTGTCACATATCAAAGTCAGCGTGAAAAAGCGACTCGTAGCGGACCGTCTGAATGTCATATGAAAGCTTATTAGGGTACAGACAAAAAAAATAGGCACACAGTGCGAAAAAAGCACGAAATGTCAACTTTAATCTCGAAATTTCCACTTTAATCACGTAGTTTATTTTGTCATTAAAGTAGAACCTCATAATCTTCATCTTTAAATTATTTATTTTACTAGTTTCTCAAATCCCATCGTAACTAAAGTAGGACGTTAAATGCTTTGTTCTGTATTTGATCTTCTATGTGCTCTATGTGTGTGAATCACTACTTGCTTCTGTTCTTTCTCTTTCTCTGACAGGACACAGAATCCATTACATTCGTGATATTACAGCTCTCTGAATAATATAAAATACTGAGATGTATACGTGATATCTTTTTCATGATGATAGGAATGAAAGCATGTTATTAAACATGGGAACACGATGACGCAGTGATTGTTCATATCTCACGCAAGAGGCTTGCTGCGCCATGCGCGACCTTCGATGAAATAATTTATTACAGAAGTATTGTCTCTTTCAAACGTACTAACCTCCAATTCCTGTCCTTACTTTTCTTTCTCCAAATACCCAATCGCCACACAATTAGCTCTGTAATAGACGTTAAGCCATCTGTAAGCTTAGAACGCCAATTCTTCAAAAGTTTTAAGGAACATTGAAATATCTTCGTAGTACATGTTTAATTATTCTATCCGTCTATCCTTCCAGTGTTGCGTCAGCACCAGTAATAATACAGTGCAAGGCAGGAGCTATCCGTGAACTAGCTAGCGCTTTGGCACCGTGTCCTCACATGTTTAATTATTAACAATACTGATTATTTAAATGAAGTTAAAGTTTTATCTGTATACTATAAGCAACATATTTTGCTGCATTTCATCTTAAAAATGATATCGTCATCATACGCGCTTTATAAAGTGGCGCAGGTTGTGCAATATTATAACTGTAGTGCAAGTTTACAGTGAAGTAATTGTACTTATAAGTACAAACAGTTCTACAAGGAGCACTTGATTGAGTGCGTTTATAGTTCTTGGGATGAAACTGTTTCTGAAACGCGAGGTCCGTACAGGAAAGACTTTGACGCGTTTTGCCGTGGCTGTGGTAGTGTGTGCTTGAAACTGTATACCAATAATTCTCTTTCCGATCATCTGCTGCTGTTATTCCCCCCTCAGATACAGTGATATAAATACTCTGAGTGGTGCAGTGAGAGAAATATGGAAAAAGATGATCCGCTGTGGCAACCCTTAACAGGAGCAGCTGAAAGAAGAACAAGATGCAGTGAGAGTAACAACACTAAAGCAGTTATGGTATTTGGAATACTATGGCTATTCCCTGGACCATTATATTGCTACAGGTTAATTACAATCAGATGCATTACAGTAATCCCTCCTCCATCACGGGGGTTGCATTCCAGAGCCACCCGCGAAATAAGAAAATCCGCAAAGTAGAAACCATATGTTTATATGGTTATTTTTATATTGTCATGCTTGGGTCACAGATTTGCGCAGAAACACAGGAGGTTGTAGAGAGACAGGAACGTTATTCAAACACTGCAAACAAACATTTGTCTCTTTTTCAAAAGTTTAAACTGTGCTCCATGACAAGACAGAGATGACAGTTCTGTCTCACAATTAAAAGAATGCAAACATATCTTCCTCTTCAAAGGAGTGCGTGTCAGGAGCACAGGCTGTCAGAAACAGAGAGCAAAGCAAACAAATCAATAGGGCTGTTTGGCTTAAGTATGCGAAGCACCGCGGCACAAAGCTGTTGAAGGCAGCAGCTCACACCCCCTCCGTCAGGAGCAGAGAGAGAGAGAGAGAGACAGATAAAAACAAAGAGTGAAAAATCAATACGTGCCCTTTGAGCTTTTAAGTATGTGAAGCACCGTGCAGCATGTCGCTTCACTAAGCAGCTGCACACAGAAGGTAGCAGCGTGAAGATAATCTTTCAGCATTTTTAGACGAGCGTCCGTATCGTCTAGGTGTGCGAACAGCCCCCCTGCTCACACCCCCTACGTCAGGATCACAGATAGTCAGCGCAAGAGAGAGAGAGAGAGAAAGTAAGTTGGGTTTCTTCTCAGCCATCTGCCAATAGCATCCCTTGTATGAAATCAACTGGGCAAACCAACTGAGGAAGCATGTACCAGAAATTAAAAGACCCATTGTCCTCAGAAATCCGCGAACCAGCAAAAAGTCCGCGATATATATTTAAATATGCTTACATATAAAATCCGCGATAGAGTGAAGCCGCGAAAGGCGAAGCGCGATATAGCGAGGGATCACTGTACACTAATAAACAATATGCATTTAATTTCAGTGTATTTATAAAGCCGCGTCAGGAATGTGGGTCTAAGAAAGAAAGGGTAACCATACAGGAACAGTAGCACTGCCTTGACGCTGGGTGCCACCAGTCTGCAAAACCGAGCAGAGAAATTGTGTACGCCAGGGTATGAGGTACCGTGGAAATATTCGTGGCTTTACGCCAAGTTTAGGTTTTATACATCGCGATTTGAGCGTGGAAACGTTCGTACGCAACATTTATGTGCGTACGCACCGTTTATACATGAGGCCCCAGAAGTCTTCATTAATCTCGATTAAAAGTGTTTTTCAGAGATGCTGTACTCTTTAGCTACAAATAGGGCTTCTTGTTAATCAAAATTTTGGTGTTCTTTCCTTACTTAAAAAGACTTACCCAGTCTCTTTTTGACCTTGGTTGATCCTTACTATTTAAGGTGATGTTTTCAAAATTTACTACATCTGACCTCAAAAAATAGAGATATAAATGCACTTTGTTTCCTTTAGAATTCATGAAATAAGTCCTTTAACATTCCAGTTAACAAAATTTAATGAATAATTAATATTGTATCTTGAGATAAAACATTTAAATAGTTTATATTTTGTAAGTTAAAAAATTCTACATTTTGTTTGCCTCATCAGTATTTTGCAAAGTTTTGAATGCTATACATCCTGTAATGTCTCAGACTTGTAAAAATACTTGAATTTCTCCTTAATCTGACTTCATTTATGTTCAGCTTTGCTGTTTTTGAGTTGTTTTCCAGTTTTTTTATTTTCATTGTTATCAACTTTATTTTGTTTTGGTGTTTATTATTATATTTATTATTTTTTTTATTTTAAGGGTACGTTTCGTTTGTGTTTGTTTTTAAAAATAGCAGCCATATTGTTTATAACTGTGATATAAACAATAACTACTATAACATCATGGAAACATTTAAAAAGACAGCAGTGCTATTATGAAAATATCAATTTTCTTAATCCCTATGTATTTTTTTATTGAAGCAGAAATTAAAAGGCGCTTCCAAGAAGATCTTAGTGTTTTGTTCTGTTACTATTCTTCTTTTGAATTTGTTTCTCACTTTGTATATTGGGTTTAGAAGATCAGTTTTTCTTTTTTGACTCAAGATCTTTCACACCATCCCCATTCACAAGTATGCCCTTGGCTATACCCTTATTGTTCTGCATCTTTTTTCCTGACATTGCATCAAGACATTCTTACTGTTAAAAAATACAGCAGGTGCATAGAAAAAGATATGCTTTATCTTTCTTACAGTATATTAAAAGAACAGAGTTCAAATTTGTTAACATTAACAAAGGAAACACACAACATAAACTAAATCTCCCCAGCAACACCACCAACATATACAATACTAAAAGAATACGTACAACATTTAAGCTAGGTGAGAAATGATATATTACACAAAACATTATAAAAATATTGTAAAATATCTAAGTTGGCACAGAAGCAGCGGTGATAATTGGAATCAGTTATTTGTGAAATGAGGATAAATTTTCCAAGGGTGAATCAGTCAAGTGTAATCCAATGTGATGTTGAAATGTGATCTGTGCACATGACTGTCTTATTGTGTTGAATTTCTGGCTGCTTACTACTGGGTGCAAAAACAGGAAAAAAGTTATAATTGTATAATTTAATTGGGAAGCAGCTTGTGTGTGCACACTTCTCCCTACATCTGAGTAACTTGTTTTGGGGATCTGTTTTGCTGTTAGGACTGGCTGTCAGATGAGTAAAAGAAAACATATAGAACATGAAAGGTGAATAAACCTCACTCAAAGTTAATTTTAAACACTTAACTAATCCGTAATTGAAGTTGCACTGAAAGTTTCCCCATTTTAAGAACGATGAGTTTACAAATTCACAAATGCTTTTTAATGAGAGATTTTGAAATTTAAAAAATGAAAAATGTATTTTCTTCATACAGTAAATTTCCTTCAATAATAAGTGTTCCAAATTTCAACTAATTTAGTCAACTGGAAGCTTAGTTGTTTCATGCAGACAAACTGATAGATAGGCTGATGGACCAACATGGCAACTACAGTAGGTGCTTTTCACATTATATGTGAATGCACTTAAAAATTAAAGTACTGTTGCTGGAGAAGTATTATAGTATCTCAAGCATCCTTTCCTAACCAAGCTGTTTCAATTCTTCTATAACGGGCCCAGTGGCACAAGTGCCTTTTACAATGGTATCCTATTCAAAGTTGTTTCCTGCTTTTTGAAAGAAGTGATTAAAATAGATTCTTCTCTTTTACCATGTAATGGAAAACACAGGGCTTAGAATATACATGGATGAGTGGGCAGACAGTGTCTGAAAATAGTAAACAGCAGCTGTACATAAAATTTTAATGGCTTAACATTCATTATAGTGGTAGTGCAGCTGCCTTGCAGTAAAGAGATCATGGGTTCATGTTCCAGGTCCTCCCTGCATGGAGAGCACTTTGGGTAGTGAAAAAACCACTATATAAATGTAAAGAATTATTATTATTGTTATTATTATTGACAGTATTGAGAACTAATTTGTATTTAGTGCAAAGTCCTTAGTTAATTACAATCTTAATGCACCATGTTGCATGTGTAGAAGTCCATACGTAGAAATTATACTACACAGGGTTTTACTTAATGTCTAGAGATTCCTAACCTATTTATTGTTAATAATTTTCTGATGTTGCTGAGCTGTTTTCCCTCTGCCCCTCTGCTATCAAAACTACTCCAGGTACTCTTTCATTTCTCACACATTCTAAAGAGACCTATGACATGTGGGTGTGTGAATGAGTGGGTCTGCAATAGATATAGCCTCATCCATTGTTGGGCTAACCTTGTGCTCAGTTCTGGCAATATCGGTTTCTGCCACCATAACTTTGATCTGAACAGACAGGCTTAACAATTTATTGGTATGTTAAAATATGTTTATTATGTAATAATCACCATTGATTAAAAAAAAGCTTAGCAGACCTATTCTCTATGTGCCATTTGATTTTTGTGATTTAATATTTACTGTATTTACATTTAGGCCTCTAAATAATATAACATTTACTTATTTGGCTGACACCTTTATCCAAAGCGACTTAAACCATTTATGATACAATTGGTTACATTTCTATTTTGGTTTTCCAATTGGAGCACAGCCAGGTCATGTGAATTGCTCGTGGGTACACCATGTCAGTAGCAGGATTTAACCATCAACCTCAAGGCTTAACATCATGGCTGTGATAATGAAGAACATGTTGTAAAACAATAACTAAACAAATCTTAAATCAAGATAAAGAACAACCAACAATAAGTTGTTGACAAAAATTAAAAACAACATACAGATGGAGTGATGTGTTGTGTTGTAAATCTGCCGCAAAGTTACTTTGAAATCAATGCCTTTAAAATGACTGCTTTCGTGATACTAATAATAAATTTACCTTGTGTTCCAAGTACTTTTAATAGTTTTATTTTTCTGCTGAGTTCATCCAGATTGCCCTTTGGTTTAGCGTGAATGTTTCAAAATATTTATAGCGTACAGAACTCAAACTGCAATAAATGTTATACTATGCAATTAGATTTTAGCACAATATACAGTGTGTATCCTTCATCACTTTAATCTTGACTGCTTACTCTTTTTGGTAACTGCTCCAGGATGATGCTGACGTGGAGTGGAAATTTGCCAGAGCTAAGTTGTGGTTTTCTTATTTTGAGGAGGGTCGGACGCTGCCAGTGCCCTTTAATCTTGTTCCAAGTCCCAAATCCATCATCTCTTTACTTACACGAATAAAACATTTTGTAGTGATGCTGGTCCGATGCCAAAAAGATGATAAGAAGGTGGATGCTGAATTAAATGAGGTAAGAAATTTATATTTTAGATCTTTAAAAGAGTAAATATAATTTTACAAGTATGGAAGGGACATTACATTTGGTGCACTTGATTGTTTGTTTTTGTCTAAAGTCAATCAAAAGGCACAGTACATTTTCTTCAGAGTCATCTTTTACTGTCAATAATTATATTAGTAGTATGGATTTGCTGGTTTTTGCTGCTAATCTTTCAAAAAATGTTTTTTATACCATATTTTATCTCACTTATTCTTTGTTTTTAAATCAGTTTTCTTACTTTGCTGTACATCCATTGTTTCCTAATAAATGAGCAATTTTCATTTTTACTATCTTTTATGGAACACACCAACTAGAAGAATTTTATGTGAATATTTTAGATTACAAAATTGAAAACCTCAGTTATTAATAGTCCCATAACAAGTTTCAGATTATTTACTTATTTTCCATTTGACTCATTCTGAATGTCCAACAGCTCCACACATGGTCTTTGCATACTGTAGGGACTATGCAGCTGAGATTGTGCCTCAGTGAATAATTTTATTTATTCTGTTAACATTAAGGTGTCGTGCAGCTTGTGATCACAGAATATACAGTCACAAACACACTCAAAACCAGAACATTTGGACACTATGGCTTTGCTTAGGTATACTGTAGGTCAGCAGCAGATGAATCATTAAGGCTTTCTGCATCTCATTCTTAATATTTACCAAGTGATAATACAGTTGGAAGTCTTCAGAGATTTTAGAAGAGGAAAATGAAACATATTCAGACAGTAAAGAAAGTCAGCAAGAAGGTGTGGTTAGTAAAATTCCTCAGCTAAGCATCCCTGTAGCTTCTAGTTGTCTCTTAATCCCTGAAATGGAGAAACATAAATTAAATTCAAGCAGTTTATAGGTTGATTTGTATGTCCCATCACCTGGCATATAATTATATATTTGCATGTCCCATGACCTGGCAGAGGTTATCTATAATGCAACTCATCATCAGTTAGGGAGGGTACTTCTCTGGCATGCCCAAAATGAACCTAGTGTATTGTCAGTGCTACCTTTACAACATTACATGTCAAAAAAATACTAGTTTAAAATGATCTCTAAGCTTGTCTGTCAGCCAGTGCGGGAATTTATGAAATGGCATTATATAATTATACTTAATAGTTGTAGTTATTATACTCCCTACCATGTTTTGAATTAATGTATCCTTACACTATTAAAATATTACAGTAAACAATCTTGCCTGATAAGAATGAATGGACTTGGTTTTCTATATCTTGCTTTTTAATAAAGCACCTTCAAAGGAAAAAAAATAGAAATGTGTCGAGAGAACTGAAATATGAATTAAAATGCAGAACATACAACAGTGCTTAATAATAATAATAATAATTAATTCTTTGCATTTATATAGCGCTTTTCTCACTACTCAAAGCGCTCAGCAATTGCAGGTTAAGGACCTTGCTGAAGGGCCCAACAGAGCAGAGTCCCTTTTGGCATTTACGGGATTCGAACCGGCAACCTTCCGATTGCCAGTGCAGATCCCTAGCCTCAGAGCCACCACTCCGCCTACGCTGAGTTCTCAATGGCTGTCTTTCTGTCTTTCAGTATGCCAATTGTTGTATAAAACAGTTAAAAGAATGAATATCATAAGTAAAAATTAGCAGTAATACAATCAAATAGCTTTAAAGGTAACTTTAAATTTTAAACAATTACTTGACATATTTTTCTTTCATTGTTCTAGCTTTTACTTTTATGAATAATGTCTGTGCCACAAATTAAGGTTTCAAATGGTGATCTATCCTCCCCAACCACGTCATTATACAGAGCCGGCCCTAGACAATTTCGGGCCTGAAGCAAACTGATACCGAGGGCGCAGTGGGCCCCCTCCAGCTGTGGGCCCGAAGCGGTCACTTCATTCGCTTCGCCCTAAGGCCGGCTCTGCATTATATCACCAATGATATGTGATTTTCCTTACTCTAATTGTAATTCTGCTGTGTTATTCTCTGAAAAAGTACACAATTCAAAATAATTAATATAAATAAAATTGGTTGATCAATTATTGAAATGAAGAGTTGGAAGGTATATTGTATAATTTTATGTCTGTATAGCAGGAAAATGAGCATTGTTATAAAAATATTTGTGAAAAGTGACCAAAAGTCATTTGCATCTACTGCCTAATTTTATATGACCACACTTATTAATCTTTTTTCTAAAAGTGGAGAAGGTGGCAAATCAGAGAGCTATAAGTACTGTACCAAAGTTTAATTTGACAACAAGATGCCAAATTATTATTAATAAGTATCAGCAGAAAAGTTATAATTAATATATCAAAATTAGAATATGGCAAGACACTTTATAGAAAAGTGCTGTTGCAAAATGGTTTAATGAAAATTGCCCAACTATAATAACATCTTTTATGAAAGTAAGAGATTTTGATTGCATTTGTTATCTAGTGAATATTTTATCCATGGTTGTGAAGAAATATTCTGCCACTGATTAGAAACAAAGAAACATCAAAATTAAAATCTAAAATACATAAACTATCGTTTTATTCCAGCTTGGCCAAGACAACCAATCAAGTAGCAGAACACCAACAATGTCCTCACGATACCAGGTAATACTGCATTAAATTCATTATTAATTAGAAAAAAAACTGTGCGATGTATGATTTATACCATTTAATGAAAAGAGAGAAAACTTAATAGTAGTACCTTGGGAAGACTTGTAAAACTTAAGTAATTGTGCATTTTTAAATATTCATTATATACTAAGTTATGCAAAAAATTCTAGTAGCTTTCCTTTAAATGTGACTGAATGGCAACTTTAATATTTTCTGGATTTCTGGACTGAGAAAATTCAAGGTAAAGTTGAACATTTTGTTGAATAAGCTTAATATTCCATTCACAACAGCAATTTAAATTTATCCAGCACAATGGATACCTGACCACAGTATTGTATAAGCTGGGCTGGGAGAAAAATTTCTACAACTGATGATTTGATATACAGTATGGCTGAGTTACTCCATGAGCCAAAACAGTATAAAGTAGGATTGAGAATAGATACACAGATGTATGTTAATAATCAAATTTATTTCACCAATCAATCTGACATACATGTTTTATCCATCCATCCATCCACTTTCCAACCCGCTGAATCCGAACACAGGGTCACGGGGGTCTGCTGGAGCCAATCCCAGCCAACACAGGGCACAAGGCAGGAAACAATCCTGGGCAGGGTGCCAACCCACCACAGGACCATACATGTTTTAGTGAAATACAAATAAAACTGGAGTATATGGAGAAAAACCTATGTATATAAAGAAGGCTTCTGCAAAATCCATACTATACTGGCGTCTACCATAGTCAGCTGGAGCTGAGTGGCAGTAGAACAACAACATTTATTTATATAGCACATTTTCATACAAAAAGTAGCTCAAAGTGCTTTACATAATGAAGAGAAGAAAAATAAAAGACAAAATAAGAAATTAAAATAAGACAACATTAATTAACATAGAAAGGAGTAAGGTCCGATGGCCAGGGTGGACAGAAAAAACAAAAAAAAACTCCAGAAGGCTGGAGAAAAAAATAAAATCTGTAGGGGTTCCAGGCCACGAGACCGCCCAGTCCCCTTTGGGCATTCTACCTAACATAAATGAAATAGTCCTCTTTGTAGTTCGGGCTTTTCACGGAGTCACTTGATGCTGATGGTCATACAGACTTCTGGCTTTTAATCCATCCATCATTGTTGGAACATCATGGTGCTTTGGGTAGATGGTGGTGGTGCACGCCACCACCAACAGGACACCGGAAAAGGAAACAGAAGAGAGAGTAGGGGTTAGTACAGATTTTGAATGAATAGTTATTATAATGAATTAGATATACAGAGTATCAGGATTAAATTACAGTGAAGTTAAGAAGGCCATGTTAAAGTAATGTGTTTTCAGTAGTTTTTTAAAGTGCTCCACTGTATTAGCCTGGCGAATTCCTACTGGCAGGCTATTCCAGATTTTAGGTGCATAACAGCAGAAGGCCGCCTCACCACTTCTTTTAAGTTTTGCTCTTGGAATTCTAAGGAGACACTCAGTTGAGGATCTGAGGTTACGATTTGGAATATAAAGTGTCAGACATTCCGATATATAAGCCGGGGCGAGATTATTTAAAGCTTTATAAACCATAAGCAGAATTTTAAAGTCAATTCTGAATGACACAGGTAACCAGTGTAGTGACATCAAAACTGGAGAAATGTGTTTGGATTTTCTTTTCCTGGTAAGGATTCTAGCAGCTGCATTCTGCACTAGTTGCAAACGATTGATGTCTTTTTTGGGTAGTCCTGAGAGGAGTGCGTTACAGTAATCTAGCCGACTGAAAACAAACGCATGAACTAATTTCTCTGCATCTTTCGATGATATAAGAGGTATAACTTTTGCTATGTTTCTTAGGTGAAAAAATGCTGTCCTAGTGATCTGATTAATATGCGATTTAAAATTCAGATTACAATCAACGGTTACCCCTAAGCTTTTTACCTCCGATTTGACTTGAGAACTAACTACTGCACCAACTTACACTATATACATTATACATTTGTCTACATCTGTCCATTCATCTCAGTCTCTTTCTGTGAAACACGACGTATCATAGAATTAAAGTCTGAACACAAGAACAATATCGACAAATTAGCCGACCAATTACTAAAAAACAATGAAGAAGAGACTTTTAAGACTATTGGCCTATAGTTGCTTGAATCTGCCCTGTCACCCTTTTTATACAATGGGATGATATTTGCAATTTTCTAGTCCTTCAGAATCTTTCCAGTGCGCAGTGACTTCCTAAGAATATGTGTCAAGGGTTTATATATGTACTCGCTAGCCTCCTTAAGAACTCAAGGGTAAATATAATCAGGTCCTGGTGATTTGTTTGATTTTAGCTCATTTCATCTGAGAAGTACTTCTCCCTCTACAATTTCAAAATCCCTCAATACCTTCTTAATAGTCCTGTTTACCTCTGGGAGGTTATCCGCTTGCTCACTTGTGAAGACCTCAGAAAAATGTAAGTTTAGGGCATCTGCTATTCCATTGTCTGTATCTTTTAATTCCCCTTTACTATCCATGATGCACTTCACTTCCTCCTTGACTGTTCTTTTACTACTAAAATACTGAAAGAATCTCTTTGGGTCTTCTTTTACCTTATCTGCTATATTCCTCACCCAACTGTCTTTTAGCCTCCCAGATATCCTTCTTAATGGTTATGTAATATTATTGTGTGGCATGTTTTTCTTTGGCTCTCACCAAAAACTGTGGCATCCTCATTCCAGTAAAATGCCATCTTCAAATTTCAGATTTGAATGCAGGTGGTGATTATATACCATGGTTCTGCTTTTTGCAAGCTGAGATTGGTAATCATAAATAATTGTTCATTGCATATCTTGTTTCATATTTTCGCTTCATTTCATAAGATATATTAATTCCATATGTTAATAATCCATCCTTATATGACATACTGTATTAATAGTACACAATTGTCTCTTCATAGCAGGTTTTCATTTATGAGTGCACAATAAATTTTCACATAAACATCTTTCTAAAACTATCTGCAGCTATCAAAGGAATGCTTGAAAATTCTCTCCTGATCCTAAATGAATGCTAGGTAGAGTGAACTATGTGAACCTGTTTCTACATTTTAATTTTCACTCCAGTAGATTTTTCATGATCTTGTCCAAAACATAACTGTTTTGAGCTGTTATTCAGGTTTAACTACGGAGACATTTACACTCCCTCTCTTTAAATTTTGCCCTTTGTGCCTATGGGAAGTGAGCTCTTTCCCTAACATTCTTCTTAATTGTACACTCAAAGAGCCTCTGGGTATGATTTGGCTTTAAACACCTTCAGAGGGTGAACTCCAAAAAAACTCTGCAAACACTTCACATGTAAGGAATGGTTTTAATTTGGCTACAGAAACACCATGCTAAATCTCCCATTAGTAGTCTACGGTGTCACTGCACTCCTGAGCCTTCTGTTACATTAAAAGGCCCACATCTCTAACAGACAGTCTTCATAAAGGGAGTGCTCAGTTTCTCCTCCCCTGGATTATTCAAGCATGTGGTATAAGTCTTATTTAATATTTGAATTCTGTCTTTGTTTGGAATGTATTTTGTCACATTGTATGTGTTTGGAATATATTTTGTCACATTTTAAGTTAATGAACTGCTTTTGAAAGTTGGAGGTTCAGGTTTGGAGTTAGTTCAAAATAGTATTCTATACCACATTCTGTAATTTATTTATTTATCAATTTGAAGTGTTCATTTAATAGAACACTTTAAAGTACATCTATTTAAGTAATCATCTTTTGGCTAATGATTGTTGTGTGTAAAAATTATTTAAATATACTTGTGTGTGTAATGCAGTTCTATTACTTACTATTATAATTGATTTTTTGCTAATTTTTTTGATTTAATACATTTTCAAACCATGGCATAAATTTTATGTAACTGTTTAATTTTCTATGGAAGCTCTGAACTGCACAATGAAAAAACTTATGGTTAACCCTTATCTCGTATGTATGTGAAAATATCTTGTACGTATGGGGTACTTTATCATATATCATATTTTATCATATATTTTTATCATATTTTAAGAAAGCAAATCCATATTATAAACTTAATTGGAATAAAGGGTGTTCGTTTTTGCTCTATTTACTGTGTGTATATATATATATATATATATATATATATATATATATATATATATATATATATATATATATATATATATTTATATATGGCATTTTTCCAAAAAGCTATTCTGAATCAGGAAAACTACTATAATACCTTAAAATTATATATCGTGTTGAATGTGTATTTCTTTCAGAAAATCAAGAAACGACTCATTAAACGTTATGTGCTGAAAGCACAAATTGATAAAGAAAGTGATGAAGTCAATGAAGGTGAGTAATTATTTTTGCTAAAGAATCCTGATGTGCCCTTGCATAAGAACTTTGATGCAAACATTTCTAACCAAATTTGAAATGTAGCATGCTGCATATATTCTGCAGTTCTACATATATTTTGTTATTCTAGGAGAAGATGTAATATTGAACAGGACTCAACATTAACAGTTGCCAGGTTGCCACTGGTCACTGTTTTGAGGCAACTAGCAACCACTTTTTGGTCCCTGGTTCAGAAGAAGGTCAATCACTTTAGTGACGTACTGTTTTTTTTGGCTGTGGATCAGAAATGGACAGTTGTTTGCTCATTGTGCATTGCCTGGAAATCACTAGTTGGTATTACAGACAAAGTAAAATGCAAGCTGCATTTGTGTGCACTACACTTAGTGGCTTTCCTTTGTACGGATCAAGCAAGCTAAAAAAAAACAGTGTAGCAATTGGCCTTCATGCAACCGTGTGTGAGTCTAGTGTGTACCTAACAGGAATGTTAAAGCCTACCTTAGCTTAGAGAGATGAACATGAAGGACTGAAAAGTCCAAGTAGACATTGCTACAGACTAGAGAAAGGGGATGTGGTGTGGGCATGGTCATGTTAGTTGCTTGACTTCAGCTAATCACATATTTGATTTTTTGCTGTCAATCACTTTATCAGAGAATCAGTTATTATATTTTGCTGTAAATTACTTTTTCAAATTTTTGCAAATCATCAACAGGGGTTACTTCTGAATCATTTTCGGCAGGAGACACAGAGCCATTCTGAATTTGTTACAACAAGCAAAAGCAACCCATTTTGTTGGTGCTATATCATAAGATACAGTACACCTGGGGCTGCAGCACACCAGTGCCAATATCTTCTCCCATCAATTATACCACAGTTTTACCACAGTCATTTAAGTTTAGCAGATTAAAATAAAGATACAAAAAGTTTGGAAAAGTGTTGTTTACTGTTGCTAAGCAACATCTAAAGAAAATTAGGACATAGTGTTGAGAAGATAATTAGACATGTGCAAACTATAATTCAGTCAAATTAATCAAAATATTTTACTGTTGTTGTTTTCTTCGAAGTCCAAATAAACACTAACCTACATTTAACAAGGCACACTAAAGATATGCTATAAAGCTGTTAAAATTTTAAACTTTGAATAAATTACCAAAATAAAACCGGCACTTTTAAAATGTGCAAGTCTTAAAAATTAGTTTTACTAGCTTGATTTCTACTCATATAACATTTATGTGATATTCATAACTGCGGTGGGTTGGCACCCTGCCCGGGATTGGTTCCTGCCTTGTGCCCTGTGTTGGCTGGGATTGGCTCCAGCGGACCCCCGTGACCCTGTGTTCGGATTCAGCGGGTTGGAAAATGGATGAATGGATAATTTTCATAATATTCCATTGCACCCCCTTCTGCCTGCAAAACAGCATCTGTTCCTTGTTTGCTAAGGTGGATAAAATATTCTACAGGTATGCATGTCTATTCTCAATATGGCAACAGTTGTACTGAGTTTGTTGGCTTGGATCTTCTCTTAGCATAAAAATGATTACATTCCTCACAAACACCTGTACTAATGGTGAATGACTGTGCTGGTCTGGACATTTAACTTTTCCCTATACTTTTAAACTATATTTTTGCTTAAAACTGCATTTATACCCAATTATTTTTGTTGAAAATGGGACCTTAGAATGATAAGGTTCTAACAAGCGATTATGCTATTGACTAATTAATGCACTTTGTATTTAGTTGTGGGAGGTGGGGTGGCTTACCTCAAATTCTGGTATTATCAGTGTTGGAATAAAACATTTACATTGTTATTGTCCAAAATAATTTTAATTGTCAGGTGAACAGCATAACTTTGATGAGGACACTATTAGAAATCTTGTGGCATCACCATTGTGTCTACTAGCGTGCGTGCCATTTGTGACCATATTGTTAAATGGACCATATTGTTGTGAAATGGAAGCTCTGGTAAAGACTTAATTGTGACAGTGTTAATCTGTACATCAGTTGATTGCACCAACACTATGGAAGGGACAGGAAGCACTCAGTATTGGGACTAAGAAAGAAAGACTTTATTGAAAATTATTTGGAAAACATTGTGCAACGATGTCAAAAAAAGTATTTACAATTAACAATAATGGTGGTAAATGCAATGATCAATGAGTAAACTATACAAGTTGAAGAATTAAAACTGCAACATTTCCATTCCAATATTATATATATGTTATGTACTGTAAATACATGAAAAATGAAATACAAAGGAATACATTTATTGTACAATGTAGTTGTTGATGACATTTGTACCAAAACAAAAAATGCAGTTGACATCCATTGACTAAAAACTTAATTAGATTCAACTAGAGTAGATTGCACTCTATGTGTCCCTAAGGAGAAATTAATCTTTTCAGAAGCTCAAAAACACACACATACACATAAATGAACACTCAAACATGAAACCATATCAGACAAAAAGATATGCATTACTGTCGTCATTTCAAGGCACAAAATCTGAATTTGCAGAACTTTATTTAATCCCATTTGTTTATGTCAAACTTGTTGCATGTTATAATTTTATTTTGCATAAGCTAAATTAATGCAAACATAAGCCAAATTATAAAATAAAAATATAAAATTGTATATTAATTTTAAACTATAGTAAAACATTGAGAAAGTATAATGTGAACCATAGAAGTTTAAGAATAAGAAGTTTATGCAGAGTTTGTGCATAATTGAGTAAATGCATACTGTAAATACACCTGTGATAAATTAGTTTTCTGTGCTGGGTTTATTCTAATTCCCATAGTAGGTGGTGCCCATCTACAACCAGAGAAAATGCTAGTAAATGAAATAACATTTCACATATCACTATAATTGAGTTAATTAGCAAACTTTTTTCTTGAACAGTCTACTAAAAATAGAATGAAAGTGTTCAGATTATGTCCCCTCCAAGCTACCTTCAAAAGCTTAAATGTTTCAGAAACTGTCCTTTCGGTAAAGTTAACATGGTTCTAAACAGATGAACATTGTAACCTTTACATTCTTCAACCATCTTAGATCTTAAAATTCAAATCCTGTTGAGTATTGAGCTGATATTAGGTTGCCTTTATTTTTTGTCAGTAATAACACAGTAAGCACCATTACATCAGTTACTGAGGCACTTACATACAGTAGAAAATGTCAACAATGGAACATTTGTCAAAAGGGTTGTAAGTTACATATAAATCAGTATATAGACATACAGATATATGTTTCTAAAAAACAGCCAAACATGGTTAATGAAAGCGTAGACTTGACATTATCCATGATAGTTAACAATATTGTCAGGATCATGTTGGCTTAAAGATTACTGTTAGCCTCAATTAACAGGAAAAAACAGAACACACACCTCTGTGTGAAATTATAGTTCTGCAGTGCTGTCGCAAATGTTCATTCGCTTGTATAGGTGAGAATGAAGAATAAAATTGGGGATAACAAAAAAAGGCAGATGAAAATATTTAAAAGATAACACTTTGAACAGAATGTCTAGTATTTCTGATTGTGATATGATCTTTCTTTTAAAATAAGAATGCACAATAATGTTAAAACACTTGCCAATGTAAATAGGCATAAATTATTACATCAAAAATACTAAAAGCAAATGTGAAGTTCACAACAAAAATTTTTTATATTAAATAAAACCAAAGCTCAAACATAATTATGTAATTCACACTTATAAAAACTCACTGTGGGATGGGATGGTACTTCGCAATTGCAAATTTCAATCATTTTCATTTCGAGGCAAGCTTACCTGCATTCTCTAAAGTGACAAACTTTTAGTTTTATCGCATGGTGCAATGGTGTTTTAATAAAGAACCTCTGTGAGTAGGCAGAACTGCGAACCACAAACTTCAAATGGTTGATAGCTGGACGATTGAACATTCGATTGGTGTGCACTAGCAATAACATGATTTACTGAAGTTGTGCAACAAAAGTTGATGCCTTGGCAACCAGTTTTAAAAGTTAGTGTTGAGTCCTGTTGAAAAATATTTGAAAATGAAATTCACAGTGAATAAACTATGCACTTCCTACACTTTTCCATTCCTGATTCTGTTGTGTACTTTTTCACATTTCAAAAAGCATGTGAATTATTAGGGTGTCACAGTGGTGCAGTAGTTAATGCTGCTGCCTGAGAGCTCCAGAGTCTTACATTGGTATCTCAGTATGTGCACTGCCTGTGGACTCTTCAGGTTCTTCCCCTGTATTGTAATTGGTTTTTTTTTTGTTTGTTTGTTTTTTTTCTCCTGGGTTTATGATATTTCCTACCACAACACAAATGCGTAAAGTTTAAGTTAAATTATGACTTTAAATTGCCCCCACATGTGCATGTTTTTCTTTTCCTATTATCATGACAAAAAGTGTGTTGCTTAGAGCCTAAGATGAAAGAGATTCTGCACAAGAATAAGGGCAGAAGTTTTTTTTCAGACTTCTCTCCATCAATATTTCAAAAGAGAGCAATATACAATGGTAAGCATTAAATATGCACAATTATCTACTGCCACGTTTTATTAAAAAAAAAAAAAAAACAATATAACCAGTATTTGGTTTATTGATCACAACAGAAACAAAATAGCAAATACTTAAGGAAGCACAGGAAAAACATAAGTCCGATTTTAGCCCAACAAAGGCATGAGATGGATGTTTGGATTGCATATCACAGAAATAAATGCAGTTGGAGTAACATATATAAGGAATACTATGTTATACACATCCAAATGATTTTAAATTAGATTTTAACCAAATATTCTTGTATAAAATATAAAAGATACGGTTTGACAGGCCATGTATAGAAGAGCTGGGTAAACCTCAGAGATTTTTCTGGGAGTCAAGATACCAGCAGTTCTTTACAATGCAGGAATTTAGGAAAAACAATCTATCTAAACATTTCCTCGGGCTTCAGTTACAATGTTACCAAAGAAAACTAGAAATCTTTGGGAAGAATGAAAAAAACCATTCCATCTATAATTACACAAGACTGAATTGCCTCTTTTTAAAGGAAAGCAAATCCTACAAAAGCTTTGACAAAAGTTCAAATCAATATAGTTATTCAGTTACAAAGCTTCCTGAGGTCTTGCTGCCACAGGGTGATGGAAAAGGCTTTGTGAGCATGTGGTGCTTCTATCAGCCGCTTAGATGTTTCATTATGTCTGAGAGGCATTTTATGAATGGAGTTTTTTTGTGTAGAAATCAATTTGGCAAATGTCTATTGTCATTGTGACATTTCAATACCATCATTTTGTGTGGTCATGGCCATTTGTTTATGATCGCTATGACTGTTGCCAGTCACATGACAAGAGGGTTGCATGACATATATAATCACATCCCACTTGTAAAATGTAAGATGGTTATTTATATGGCTAAGTAAAAGTCTGTTTAGTTAGAAGTTTTGCAGGATTTCTATTGACTTTTGCTTGGTATTTTGGCTTTATGTTCTCTTTCATCACCTGGCGCTTGTGACAAATACTCTTTCTCTGTCATTTTTTTGTTAATGCAGATAATATTAGGTGTGAACTGATTTTGTAGCTCTCCAGATGGGTTTTGGAATAGAGTTGACATTTGAATGATATTAAATGTGGTAGTAATTCTATGTATTCTTAATTGTTCTGTATCATATTTACTGTAATTTTTATATAAAATTAATAAAAAAGAAATATCATTAAGGCTTTGTTAAGGTAAGGAAGAAGGTTCTTTCACTAAAATAACACAGGAGGTTTGAGAATGCTTACTGCATTTTATAAACTCTTTTTTCCACTCACGAACAGTTAAGAAGCTATTCATTTTATTATTATAAAGTGTTGTTTTCAGAAGGCAGATGTAGAATGCCTAAAAAGATTTACAAATGTATTATAAACAGTAGTGAAAAAAGCACAAAACCTTGAAATTTTTATGCAGAACAGAAGGCATCCTATATCATATTCTACAGAAAATAAATGTAAGGGACCACAGTTTGTTTGAATAAGCAAAGAAAGCTGTGGCTGCACTGGCCTGTCTAGACTGTCAGCTGTATTTTTGCATACTACATTAAGGAGCAGTGCATGCTATTGTCCATACCTGGCATAATAAATTATGGGATAGTATGAATATTCAGCACTTGTGCCTCAGGTTCTCAACCACAGGAAGAGTAATTTCTGAAGGTGGCAGTGTGGCTAACAACCACAACAGTCTACCAGCTACAGATTGGGAATTAGTTAGAAAGAATTGCCACATTTTCAATTTAGATAAATAGCTAACACATATTTCTCTATGGCGGCATGGTGGCGCAGTGGTAGCGCTGCTGCCTCGCAGTTAGGAGACCTGGGTTTGCTTCCTGGGTCCTCCCTGCGTGGAGTTTGCATGTTCTCCCTGTGTCTGCGTGGGTTTCCTCCGGGTGCTCCGGTTTCCTTCCACAGTCCAGAGACATGCAGGTTAGGTGGATTGGCGATTCTAAATTGGCCCTAGTGTGTGCTTGGTGTATGGGTGTGTTTGTGTGTGTCCTGTGGTGGGGTGGCATCCTGCTCGGGATTGTTTCCTGCCTTGTACCCTGTGTTGGCTGGGATTGGCTCCAGCAGACCCCCGTGACCCTGTGTTCAGATTCAGTGGGTTGGAAAATGAATGGATGGATGGGTATTTCTTTATGTACAGCTGTAACAGAAACATTACTAAGATAATTCTATGTTAAAGTCATGAATTTTGAGTCTGGATTTAAATCATAAGTCCACTGGGACATAGTGTGTACTTGCAGGCGGATGATTTTAAAATTTGAAGGCTCTAAATTTAAAGGCTTACAATATTAGTCTTATTTACTGCTGGAATTATAAAGAGGCCTACGTCTTCCAGTCACAAGTTACAGTCTTGAGTTAGGTAGTAATAATATTTCTTTGGTAATGGGGTCTTCATGTGTTTGAAAGTGAACTTTAAAATCAACTCTAAACATAACCAGCTTCCTCAGGACAGAGACTGTTGCACTGTCTTTCTTTTTTGCAAAATCTCTTACGTTTTTATATTTTAAGTTTGTGGTCACCTATTCATACCTACTGTATTTATCTGCTTTTTAATGTGCCTCATATACCAGGGCATTTTGAGATAACTGAGTTGTATTTTGCTTTGTAAAGCAAATTATTGACCTACTGTACCTGAATGGTGCTATATAAAACTAAATTTAACATTTCTTTTTCAGGAGAATTAAAAGAAATCAAACAAGATATTTCCAGTTTAAGGTATGAACTACTGGAAGAAAAATCCCGTAACACAGAAGATCTTGCTGAACTTATTAGACGGTTAGGGGAGAAATTATCAGTGGAGCCCAAACATCAGTGACAGATGGATATAGAGACTGGCATGTCAGATAAAAATGATTTAAGCCATATGTTCTTTGTTTACGCATATAAGGATCTGTTATACTCTGTTTTTTTTAAACATTTCCTCCTCTATTATTTTTGTTTTTTCACCTATTTCTCAGGCAAGGCACAAGCCTAAATGTGTTAAGTATTACACAAGTCTGATATGTGTATACAATTTTAGTTATAAATATTTAATGTATATATTATGTACAGTATATAATGCACACATTGTATTGTATACAAAGTATATATACTGTATGTTTATATGCATATACTACTGTTTAAAAGTTTGGAATAACAAAGGAATTATTTTTTTGAAAGAAATTAATAAATTGACACCTTTATTCATCAAGGTATCATTAAATTGATCAAAACATTTTAGAAAGATATTAATATTGTACAAATTACTGTTAATATTTATTTTATTATAATGTTTTATGATTTAATATTATAATGGGATTGGAGAATCCCATTAAACTCCATTTTGACCATTAATGCAGTCTACTAACAACATATTGTGCTACCTAATCCTTAATTAATCAAACTAAAATGCTAATTTATTGTTGAGTCACCTGAAAACCATTGTGCTATTTAACGTATTGTGCAAACAGCTACAAAATGTCTTTCAGTTCAAAGGTGTGCACAGCTGTCTTGAAAGAAAAAAGTAAGCTCGATGTATCCAGGATAGAAGTAGAAATGCCTGGTGCACAACTGTGAAAGAGGACAGATGCATCAGAACCTTTAATTTATGCATGGGTTAATTGCAGTGTACCCGAGATATTACCATGCTAGCAGTAGATCAAGACCAGACTACATAGAATGGTACTAAAAGACAATGATCATCAGGTCTGAGTGCTGTCTCCGTAAACAGCAGAACAAGATTATTACCAAGTGTAATGAAAACGCAACAAGTCTTGTTTTGACCTCATGTTTCTCCTCAGTTTGCTCAGCTGGCTGTCTGATTGCCAGTTACCAGTGGAGCACCGGAAATTAACCCCCTCTCAAATAACAATGCCCACTACACATTCCTCTCACTTTTAAAGGATAGAGCACAGGGAAAAAGTACATCCTCATGAAATTTTATTAAAAAATAATTGCAATTGATAAACTACATTGGATCAAAATGAACTTTGCTGTTGTTATTACAAGCATTATTCACCTTGAGTGTATGAAAAGATCCCGAAAGTCCTATATGGAAAGCAGTGATGATGTGAGGCACATATTAGTGAAATCATATCTGAAGCATAATTGTCTCTCTCTGTCTCATGTGTGGATCCATCAGCAGGGTGACCTGTGTGTGCACCCTGGTGCCCTGGTTGCCAAGGGGCCTTGGCAGATCCAAGATAAAGAGTAATACCAGCATTTTTCCGTTTCAGCAATACCTTGCACTCTTCTACACAACACACATACACATTTTGAACATTATATCACAACCTCACCGCCTATACCCACCACCTCAAAATTAATTTACTAGTTCAATTGTACTCAATTCTCCAAGGGGATGCACTGTTTGCGATGTTCATAGAGTGTAAATATACATCTGTAACACCATGAAAGCCCTAATCTGGCCTTGCAAAATGAATTCCCCAATTACTTAGATAATTCTGAAGAGCTGAAACTTGCCATTCATTATGCACCAGGCATTTCCAAATAAGGAAATTAATCCAACAGTCACCAAAGCATATAAAATATCTATTCAGAGGTTGTACAATATTTTTAAAGAATGCCTCATCACAGGATAAACTGTACAATAGAGTACAAGATCTATTTAATACAAATTGTGAGAGATCTCATTTCAGATCAGGTGGATAGTTGCAAAGAATTGTACAACTTCCTGATCTAAAACACTTTGACCTTTGTGGGATTAGTTTGATTATGTGTTCCATGTGAAGTGCCCTACAAACTAATCACAGCTATGGACAGTACTGTAAGAAGTGTGGGGTAAATCTTTGAAATATCTCTTGAAACTAATAGGTAGAATCTCTTAGGTCTGCAAAGCTGTCAGTAGTGCAGATGAGTTATTGTCTGACAAACACAAAATTTGAAGAATACTTATTATGAGTAGAAATATTAACTTGTGATGTTATTAATGTATTGACTATGTTTTACTGTATCAAATTAATGATACCTTGGTGAATAAAAATAGTTTCAAAAATATGACTAATCCACATGTATACAGTATGTGTGTGTGTATTATACATATATATATTAAAATACACACACACACATTTGCTGCCCTATCCTTTACACCTCTTTTTCTTAGTTTTAATGTTATCTTGAATCTTGTCAAGTTATAGATGAGTTTTTTACCTTTTCTAGACTTATCTACAGTTTTTAAAATAAAGAAATCATAACAGTATTATTTGATTAATAATCTAATGCCTGACAATAACACAACTTGACATTTTTGGTGTTTTTCTTTGAGTGTTTCCTCCCATGTGGAGTGCTACAGGCTAATGACAAATCAAAATCTGTCCATCTTAGCTTAAATATACAGTTCTGAATTATTTTGAAAGTAAACAATAAAGTTGCAGTTTCCTTCAACAACTTGCAACCAATATAATCAGATTCCCAGACTTAAAACATGCTGCAAAAAAACTTTATGTATTTATTTACACTGATAATACAATAAATTTTGTCTTTGCCAGATAAAACTTATTTTTAACAATGATATTCATTTTCTTGTTTATTTAGTATTGTGTAGTTAAAGAAAAATCTAAAAAAAGAACATACTTTTTCATGAGTTATGATATTCCTTTAATTATTTCATATGTGTCTTTTAGGCCTGGGAATGGCAAATTTTACTTGTGTAATGTTTTTCCCATGCCTCCACATTATTTTTCATTTATGCAGCACATCCATTTATTTGACTTCATGAAACATGTGATTTAACTTCATTTCACAAAGTTCAATATTAATTTCTTATATGTACATAACATTGATTTTTTTTACTATAGCTGTATGCATTTTCAATTTTTGTTAGCAAAATCCAAATTCGTAAAACCTCTGTTTATCTTTTCAAATTATTATTCATATTCAGATTATGGATTGTTCCAGCTGCTGTGTGATCCTAAGCATAATTCACCTTTGTTTAAATGTGTTGGAGAATAAATGCTAGGTTAATTACTCTTAGATACTGGGTAGATTAACAGAAACAAATTGTGCAAATTTTCATGCTGCAGACCTTCTCTTCTGTATTCTTTAAGCCCCCTTCATCATTCTGCATCCATCCTGTCACACCTTTTCTAAGTAGCATTATCATTCATACATCTTACTGTACAATAAACTTTTAGGGAACCTGTTTTAACATCATCTGAATTACTTATTTTCTAAAGGGTTGGTATGAGCTGTATACAATTAATTATAAATAGCTGCAACACCTTTTCAGTAAAGCATGTTGTCACCTAGTTTTCGGTTTGATTCAATGGCAATATACAGTAAGTACATGAAACATAAATTTTACTTACAGAATACCCCACCCAAAAATATTTTTTGTATATGCATATTACTTGCTGCATGTACTGTAGTTTGTAGTGATGGCTGTGAAAAATTTTGAATTTCACATTTTCATGTGGAACACATATAACAAGGTTTCTAATAGAATGGGCATCTATATTGTAATGGTCCATGAAAATTCTAATGTTACTTGTATCACACAATCAATATGTCATGTCATCTAGTTGTGCTTCCCTAATATTCCAAACACATGTATTTTTACTAAATATTATTAAACAACCCACTTATACAAAACACTCTTTATTAATAAAATTGAGTGTCAAACAAAACCAAGCATTTGAATTGAAGACATGCCTCCCCACTTCATTCATTGGTCACCTGTCCAGCCCAGTAATGGCTTATTTACTACAAACATTTAAGTATTTAAATACTGATATCACATGAAGCACAAAGCACACTGAGAGACGAATACAAATGAAAATTAAATGTTAAGAAAAAGCAAGTGAAAACATTATCAGGAACAGAATATTCCTTGTAGTGATGTGCATCCGACATGCTTTAACAAACAAAAGGTCACTTCACCCATGCAGTTTCACAGATTGGTGCTAGATAATCCCAAGGTGCACCAGTGGTGGATATGAATATAAATTTAACAACAGGAGGTGGGTCTTCACTTCCAGTTATCATTCATGAGAGCCTTTTTTGGAAGCTGGTTTTTTAACAATATTTTAATTAAAATATGTGTGTTTTGGGACATTTTCATTGTGTCGGTATACTGACAACAAACATTTTAATGAGTAAAACGAGGAGATGCACATAAGTCAGAAAAGGGAAAGTGGAAGATCAAGAAATACTGAGTGCAAGTGAATTTTCAGTCAACCTTTAGATCAGTCATGTTGATTGAACAGGCCACAACCTCTAAGGACACACTGGCCTAACAACAGTTATACTATTAGCGGCGACCATAATGAACCAGATTGGTGGCCAAATATTACAAAAAAATAATACAACTTCCAGGGTAATTTGACTAATCAAAAAATGAATAGATGTCAGAATTGAAATCTCTGGTCTCAAAAAAACCCCAAATCAAGTGAGAGATCGACCCAAAATGGAGAAAATAAGAGGTTAAAAATATTAACAAAGTAATATCACAACAATTACGAGAATATGACTGGATGACATGTGTGTTATGCGACATGAGTAATATGAAATTTTTTCATTGTCGTTTTTGATATTGTTTGCTGTTGTCCGACGCTGATCACCAAAGACACCTATCAAAGGCTTTGTTACTGTATTTCTATTCCACATGAAAGCATGAGAGTAAACGTTTCTCTCTGTCATCACTTCAAACTACATGGGATAAGTAACATATAAAAAGTATATCACTTTAGGGTGGAGAATTTCTTTACCAGTATTTTCCAAGTTTCTGTGCAGATGAAGGGAATTGCACCATTTGTCATATGGACTTACTATAACACTTTCCCAGAACATTCCCCCAATCATCTTTTGCTTCCAATCATAATAATTTATACTATTATTTAAGAATATTATCTTATGAAGTGACCTAAATAGGAGAAAAACTTTCACTGATTTACAGTGTTACTAGCAGAGTATTGAATATCTGTAACTACATTTCCAAAATCATCCATATCTTCAAAAAGCAAAAATCCCCTTTTCATCAGGCCGGTCTATTACAGTATGCCTTCTTTATCAGTCCTCTTTCAGATTCATAGATGGTGAGATGAGATAGCATCTTCTACTACTGGTCTTCAGGTTAGGATGTAAGAAGCAGGTTGGTATTAAGTATAACACAGTCACCATAGGAAGAAGCAGGGTGCGTTTGTAAAATATAAGATTAGCATTGATGTTGTTGTACCCTATCATAAACTTAAAGTATGTTTTTGTGCAAAGAATATAAAACTAAAAAGTGTTATGGTAAACCAGCTTCTTTTTTCAAAGTAACCTCCTCTCCTTATCTATAGTACTGCCATAGTACAAGAAATGTCTTAAATGATTCACAAGAAGTACTCCTAAGGAGTTTCTTATATATAATAGAAATATGGGTTTATGTTTACGAGGAGTAATTTTATACCCCAAACATAAGCAAGACTGGAGCAAACAAAACCATAACTTTACTCTTTATGAAACCTGTGATTTAACTTCATTCTGCAAAGTTCAGTGTGTGCTTCTGATATAAAATCCATACTCTGAATTTATTATTTGCACATTTTCTCTGAATAACAGTTTGAAAAAGTAATAAAAGGGAGATATTACGTCATGTACTATCAAGAACAGTGAGGCACAAGCTACCAACTTACATTTGTATTGGCTTCGCAAGAAATTCTGGGCATCTTTTCATTGGCTTAGGTAACACTTGAATAATTATCACATTAGAATATTTGTTGCATTTTCTTTTACAAGAATGAAGCAGTTGCAAATGCAACATTGCCAATCTTGTTATGAACCTCATTTCTGGGAAAGGAAACATGCACAATTTCTTCATTAGCAAAACTACATATTGTGTAAATGTGAGACCCGACAAAGTGAAGGGCATGACTATTTTAAAACTGTAGTAATCTAAAGGCAATATCAATGTTTATCAATCATTCGCTTGGGCTGTGCAAAACCTACAGGGAGATATTAATTTATGAAAGATGTAATTGTATTTTCTTTCTTTATATTTCTGTTTTCTTTCATTTATTTGGCACTTTTAGCCAAACACTGACATTTTTGGAAAAACATTCATGCTAAACTCAGGTGAATGAGTCAAAACACAGTCATTAAAAATGTACTCATTCAAGTTCAACCAGATTTCTGCTCTAAAACTCAATTCACCCTGCATATCATAATGATCTGCAGGAATGTGAGATGCTTTATTTAACACAATGTGTAAAGTCCTTTAAAATATATAGAGGTGATGCCTTGGTTACATAATGTTGTACCAAATACTGCAAGCATACATTTTTGCACTTGCCACAAGAAGTTTTTTTTTTCTCAAACATGACTGTGTTCTGTGGTGTTATAAATAAATTTAAATTACATTTTTATGAACAATTTGTAGTTGTTAGATACTAAACACTGATATAGCCCTGCAATAACTTGTGCTTTTCTTGCATCATTTGTTTATTGCTCTTCTCTAAGTATGTATGCATCGCCACCTTTGGCTAATTTCTTTATCACAGAAATGTTTATATTTAGGAGATTTTCTGTAATGCACAAAATAATTTTGTTATTAATAAATCAGTTATTTTGATCAAAACTGTTGCCTTTTGTTTCCATCATACATTCACTAAGGTGTCTTTACAAGAGGGGTGAGCAATGTTGGTCCAGGAGGGCCGCAGTGGCTGCACTTTCGTTCCATTCCAGTTACTAAATTAGAAACCAGTCCTTGCCAATAACAGATCTTCTTTAATTTCACGGCTTATTAGTGTTTTAACTCTGCAATGTCAGGTCATTCTTATGTCAGAGATTTTTCTTTCCTTTCCAAGGAAATCATCCAAAAGTTCTGGAGCCTAACATGAATGAATAATTCTCAGTCCTTCAGTGTTTTTTCTCTTCAGTTTCCTTCCAAATATTTTATTAAGCCAGATTGTTTATGATGAATACACACAGGTGTAAACTGAAACAAGTTTGATGGAGAACTGCTGGTTCCTTTATGTCTTCTTGCCAATAAGGAGCAATTAAAGCAGTAAATGCAGCTATTTAAGGCTAAAGTAAGCAATTAAGGTTGGGGAATCTTATCAAGTGAGACAACTAAAATAAAGCAGAAAAATATTGTGCTTCACCAGCAGTAATTGAGTTCTCATTAAGAAATCAAATTTGTACAAAAGCAAGCAGCCACTGTGGCCCTCCCGGACCAAAGCTGCTAACCCCTACTTTAAGACTTGAAAATTTTTGGAAGAGCACTGATATATTTGTAATATACTGGATTTTCAAGAGAATACAGCAAACATAACTCAGCATTGCAATTTGACTTCTCCTTTTTCTTTATGTGAGCTTTTTTTTCAAGCTGTATATTGTTTTTTTATTAATATGATTATTTTAAAGAAAAGTTTTTCATGGTCTTACATATCTAATTTGCATTATACAGATTAACGTACACTTAATACAGTTTCAGAATAAAACAACACTGCCAATGAAAAACAACAGTCTCTTTAATGTACTGCTCTGTTGCAATTTTTGTTTCAAAAGACATCACCCTGATTGCTTTATCTTATCGGTTTGTTTCCTCTAATAAATGCTCACTGTTCTTTTTCAGAAACCCTTTTTATGCATTCCAGAAATTTACTGGTTAATTGTAGCATATTTGTGAAAAAGAAAGTTAACCCAGCAGTTTTTTGGGAAAAGCTCTATTATAATTCCTAAGAATATTTATGAACAAAAAAAAAAGAAGCCAACTAAAGCACTCAGATGACTTGAGAGTATTTTGGGTTTTATTTCGATTTGATATAATGGGTTATTGAGTGTAGACTGGTGGGCAAAAATGGAAATTTTATTCATTTAATCAGATTCGAAATTATTCAGGCCAATCCCAAACAGCCATACTTCAGACCAATGGGGCACACAATACCTTTCACACCTTCCCCCAAAACCATTTGCTCAGCTGATGCTTGCCAGCTTGGTAGACTGGCCTTCCTGTGGGGGTTGACTGAGAGAGTCCTGCAGAGAATCACTTGCCAAACTTGTTTCAGGCATTTTACAAAGCCTCAGTCCTAAAAGGGGGGAATTCTTAACCATCAAACCATTGTTGTTCTTATCAATAATGTAACACTAATATTACATTGCTTTGTATAAGTTATGAATAAACACATTCAAAATATTTATCAACTTGTATACAAAATATCACACCACAACAAACCCATAGTTGTTATATAAAATTGACTATGACCCCAGATTCTCAGCAAGATTTTTCTTCTTTTGGAACACCCCTATATTAGCCAATTTAATGCATTGTCTAAAATCCTAAAAAAAAGGAATACAATGAAGTGTCTAGGACTGTTTACATTCTTTGAATCTTTGCGAAGGACTCGCTTATTTTAAGTTTCAAATTATCATCCTTGGGTGGCACGGTGGCGCAGTGGGTAGCGCTGCTGCCTCGCAGTTGGGAGACCTGGGGACCTGGGTTCGCTTCCCGGGTCCGCCCTGCGTGGAGTTTGCATGTTCTCCCCGTGTCTGCGTGGGTTTCCTCTGGGTGCTCTGGTTTCCTCCCACAGTCCAAAGACATGCAGGTTAGGTGGATTGGTGATTCTAAATTGGCCCTAGTGTGTGCTTGGTGTGTTTGTGTGTGTCCTGCGGTGGGTTGGCACCCTGCCCGGGATTGGTTCCTGCCTTGTGCCCTGTGTTGGCTGGGATTGGCTCCAGCAGACCCCCGTGACCCTGTGTTAGGATTCAGCGGGTTAGAAAATGGATGGATGGATGGATTATCATCCTTTAATTAGCCATGATGATGGCTTGTGAATTTCCACTTCTGTTTCTTAGTCATATTTTGAAACCTTAAAAGGAAACTTGATTTATTTTTTTTTGTAATTAAATGATTATTGGCACAACTAGAGTATCAGGTTATCAAAAGTAAAATAAAATTAAAACGAATGTAGTCATCAGTTCATTACTTACCCTCACATTTGCCAAGAGATTCATTATTCATCTTTTTGTGGGTTCCATATTTGGACAACTAAAGAAAAATATAATGACGCCACTGACTAAATCCTGGCATTCTTACATAAGCCCCCTTCCTGTTGATTATGGTCATTTAACATTGGATTGCAAACTGACTAACAGGGAATTATCATGGGGTGGGTGGGACACACCAAGTTTGTGATAGAATGGCCGAGTATTGCACCCTAAACTTAACACACACACACAGACCGTATCCACTTGAGCACTGATTGTGAGTGATGTCCATACAGCCTATCACTGGTTTAAACTCCACATAAGGACTGACTAGCATTAGCATGAATACTGCATGGGTGTCCTTGGATGTAGCCTAGATAATACAGGTTGATATACCAGTGTCTCTGAGAATAACCTAGACATATAGAGGCTGATCCACCTTGAGCAATGCCACTTACTAATCAATGGTGCATTACTCAACTCATCCTGTCCTCTTTTGTCCTCTTCTGTGCTCTCCTTCAGCCTGCTAACTCTGTATAAAAGACAGTTTCAATCTCCAAATATCTGGTTCCCTGCTTCTACTTTAGTCTTTCAATTACTCCAGATATTCAGACGAAGTATAGAAATTTAAAAGCAAAGCAGTATCTCTCTATATATAAAAGAAAATCCTGGAATGGAAAGCAAATGCAAGGCTACAATACGTGATCCTCTCGGAAGACAATATTAAAGACCCACGAGACCAAAGACACTTGCCATGGTGCAAGACAAGCCCTACTTACAAGATAAGACCATGGGCAGAAAAAAAATAAGTAGTGTAAAGGCAGTCACGGAGCACACACAGCTCCCTGACTCTCAGTGCATATAAAGTGTATAAGGTCAGTACGGTAGAAATGAAATGAAACGGTAGAAATGAAACGTCGACGACTAAACAAAGACGAAAGAAAAGTGCAGAGAAAAGAGACCCAGATATGGTGGAGAGAAAAAAATGCTAAAAAGAAAAACAATAATCTAGCTGCAAATTTAGAAAATAAGGAAAATGATAATCAGTCCAGAACAAATGGAATTGAAAACAAAGCACGTCCAATAGGGCTCAGAATTAAAAGATTAGAACTTCATAAATGGGAGCAGCGTTATACGTCCTGCATGAAAGAGATTTAACCACGCCCGGGCCAGAAATAAAGGACAATTATTGTTTTTATAACGTCACGCGAGATAAGTCAGTGAGCCATCATTTAAAACAAGTCCACAGACCTCTAACTAAGCAGTTGTTGGATTGCTTTTGGCAGACACGCACAATGTGCTCCCGGCTCTTAAAACAACAACATGCGACAAGCAGAACAGGCAGCTCGTCAGCAGGTTGAAGCCTTTTTTGTTTTAAGTGACTGATAGCTCCGATTGAGGGGAGCGGAGTACAGCACGGAAGACTGATAGCGGGGTACTGATTGATGCAGTAAGGAGGAGGCGAGACCCGGGGGAGGAGGGGTCGGAGAGGGTGCTAGACAGTTGTGTTTGGGGTTACAAAGTCGGCGATTGTTCAAGTAAAACTTTTGTGACACTTTATTACGTCAGTCGCTACAGAATCAAAAAAAAGAAGATAGTAAAGATCTCATTAGCGCAAACAAAAGGTGATTAATCATCAGAGCCAGGTGTAATTGAAAAAATAGCAGGACAAAGCAAGGTCGTCCCACAACAGTTAAAGCAACGACAAGTTTAATTTCAAAGAATACATAATTCGGTCAGGTGTATATTTATGATGACGGAGAAGCGATGCAAATTTTAACAGGCGACAAGTAAGGTGATGTATATATTCTGCGAATAACATTAGACACCAGAGGAGATTGTGATATGCCATTCATATTAAAATGTTTACAGTTTACCATGAGAATAGCTTTTGCTACGACAATTAACAAATCAAAGGGACAACCATTAGAAAACTTCGGATTATTTATTAGAGAAACAGAAACAATATTCACTCACAGGCAATTATACGTTGCGTTGTCACAATGTATTTCCAAAAACGGATTCAAAATTCAATGCAATCTTGAAGAAAAGGTAATTCCATATACTGTATTGTTTTTAATAAACCTTTAAAGTAAAAAGTGCAACTAATGAAACTGAAACAATTCCAAAGAAAAAAAAGCTTTTAAAATTGTATATCCAATTAACCAAACAGCGACACGGTGGTGCAGTGGGTAGCGCTGCTGCCTCACAGTTAGGAGACCTGGGTTCGCTTCCCTGGTCCTCCCTGTGTGGAGTGTGCATGTTCTCCCCGTGTCTGCGTGGCTTTCCTCCGGGTGTTTCTTCCCACAGTCCAAAAACATGCAGGTTGGGTGGACTGACGATTCTAAATTGTCCCTAGTGTGTGCTTGGTGTGTGCGTGTGCGAGCCCTGCGATTGGCTAGCGCCCTGCCCCGGGGTTTGTTTCCTGCTTTGCGCCCTGTGTTGGCTGGGATTGGCTCCAGTAGACCCCAGTGACCCTGTAGTTAGGATATAACAGGTTGGATGATGGATTAACTAAACACAGGGGTTGGCGAGCGAAACGAGCAGGGGGCAGAGCCCCCTAGTTTATTAAAACAGAATCATAGCAAGTGAACTAAATGAAAAACAGTAAATAATAGAAAATAAAAACAAATAGAGAATAATAGCAAAGCCCTAATAAAAATGCAACCTTGCTTCAATGTCAAAGAGCGCTCCTCAATAATACTTTCTCGAAAGATGTAGAAACAGAAAATTGGCAGCAAAGGAAACATCGGTGTCAGAGCAGGGCTCATCGTGGCAGCAGTTTGACTCAGTGGTCAGGCTGATACGTGGCTATTAAAATTCAGAAGGAGGAAGTCTCTCTCTCTCCCTCTCTCTCTGTTATGGTGTTTATTCTTGACTTTTATGAGGGTTCTTCAAGTATTATGTCCAATGTATGCATCTAGTTTGAAGAAGAATTGAATTCTAGCTGTCTTCATCTACAAGGGTTTCTGAAAAAGTTAAATAATTCTATACTTACGCTGCAGTGCCGTTTTGTTTGGTTATAGGCACCACCATTTTGAGGGGTTGCTATGTCAAATTTTACGGAATGGCCCAGGATGTTCAGCATTTGACCTCATTAGAGCAACAGTATAAAGGTTGATGCATGGAATTCTGGGATATCCAAATTTGGGTGAATAAGAGGCAGAGAATCACGCTAACACCGCCTCAATGGCCAAGCATGGCTAATGGACTAACTAGGTGGGCCTAGAGAAGAAGAAGAACATCAGCTAGTGTGACATCTGGGAAATGAAAGAATATCAACTGAGGTTTGTCATCAGTGCCCCTTATGACAGTCTTCCTACTCCTCAGAATCTGAATTAATGGTGGAAGAAGACCCTGCGTGTCCTCTATGTTAAACACCTGCATCACTGAAACACATTGTAACATGTCGCATAACAAGCCTTACCTAAGGGTGGTATACTTGTCCGCCCACTACCACCAAATGGAAATCTTGTCCTTTAACAGCTTGTACCCGCAGGCCTGCTCCTACAGAATTCTACAACATCACAGGATGCAAGCAATCTGCATGGAGCTCAGGACTGGAAAATGGAGGTTCACTTGGACGGAAAGCTCATATTTACATCTGAGATTATGGTTAAGAACTCTCAAGCCTGACATGGTAATGTGGTCAACAACAGCCAATCTGGTAACATTGTAGAACTTATGATGTCCATTCTGTGTGCCAAATGGCCATGTGGAGTTCCAGACATTATGATGTTAACACACAGACAATAATTAACTACTCTAGTGATGAACAGTTAAGCCTAAAAGCTTTGATCATTAAAAAGTATGTGACAAATGCTTGTTCTTGACAAGTGGCTTACCTTTTGTATCTCCAGTTTTCTTGGAGAAAGTCTAGCATTTAAGTTATCGACTGCCTGATCATTCTGCTGTAAGATTATAATATCCCTTCGATCACATAAAAGAAAAAACAGACAAGATACATAGAACTGAAATAAAAGTGAAAACATATTTTCACAGGGCCACTCAAAAAGGACTCACGGTGCTGCTTTGGTTTGTCACAACTGGGAGTGAAGTCCCAGAGAGTGTTCACTTACAGGTCACCGCAGTCCAACTAAGCAAAAATCTTGTAAAGAGTGAGATTGAGATTTGCTTTTAATATAGTCCCAAAAATGATTGTCCGATCCATAACGGGAGGAAATAGGAAATAAGCGAACTGATAATGCTTGGCCTGGGGTAATGTTATTAGCGTTTCCCTCAGGGATCTCTGTTAAGATATGTATTAGTATTTCTATTTTATATTAATAAAATTCTGCAAGTGGACGGCTTGATGGGGCGTGCCTGAAAAATATGTACTTGTTAGCTGATAGTTAACTTAAAACAGGGCCTTTATCAAAGAGTGCACATGTGAAGGCAGCAATGTCCGGGTTGCCCACAGCTGGCATCACTAAACTGAACCCAGGACTTTGATAGTCGTAGACTGAGGACGGACTGGGCAATGAGGACACGTAACAAAAAGAGCAGGGGTAAAATAGTGCAGCACTTTTTATTCCCAAACTGTGTAGTTGTTCCAAAAACAAAATACAGTTGAAGTTCAATAAATAAATAAATCATCCAAGATAAAAGCAGTGTTTGAGGAGATAAAAATCAGTGATCAGTAAATACTTCAATAAATATGTTAAAATCAAAGGTTACAGGATCTTCCATTAAGAGCAACCATGGGCTTCTATTAATCTTTCTGCAATGGCGTCACCTCTGTTCACTCTTTAGGTTTCCTCAGCAAAGTCAACACATGCGGTGGACCTTTTTTGTTCGACTTGTGTGATTGCTGCCATCCCACGGGCCCTGCTCAATGGGAGCCCACTCAGACCACCATATGCTCCATCTGAGACCTCATTCTCGAGCGCTGTGCCTCCTTCTCTGTCACATCCGCTCTGCTACAGTCCCGACTGCCTTCTATACTGTTCTGTTCTTCCTCTCAATTTAATCTCCCGTCTTTTTTTTTCCTTTCTTTTGTTTCTTGGTTTTGTCCATCTTTTTTTTTTTGGATTTCTTCCCTCGGACTCCTTTTTTCCTTCAGTGCCTAATTAACACCCCAGAATGCTAATGAGGAAATCAGCCAAACCTCATGCGTCTGCATGTGAAAGCAGGCTCTGTCAATTCTCTCATGAGCACCCCACCCTGCTCTTTCATGCTACCCCATGCATCTATGCCCACCTGGAGCCTGAGTGCACTGTTTCAAAGTAAAACAACCATTACGGACCTCTGTCTTATCGCAAATGTCTGTTAATATTTGTGCACAGACAGCTTCAGACGCAGTTGAGCACAGATAATGCAAACTCTGGTCTCTTTATAGTTCCAGCATTCAGTTTGCGACACTGCCTGGTTGCAAAATCTTCCATCTTCTCATCCAAAGTTTTTTTTTTTGTTGTTTTTTTGCCTTTACGTGTTGATCTTGCAGATGTTTCCATTTCTGCCTGCACAGACTCTTATCATTATCCAGGTTCTGGGCTATTTCACTTCATGAATTTATGTACATTTGGCTATCTCTGTGTGCTTTCAAAAGTTGGATTATATAGGTGAGAGAAATGAAGAATCACTTTACATAACTGTTCCTCAAATGAGCCCATGTTTTCTTGTCCAGAGCAGGTGCAGTCGATGCACACAGGACCACACATTCACAAAATGTTGGAGGCAGACAGTTTCCAATGGAAGGGTTCCACGTGCCATGACTGCCACGCACACCATAGCGGACCCTCATTGCGATGCAGGCGTGCTAAGTATAAATGTCCCTTGAGAGAAAGAGTATGTGTGTGTCTGAGCATGCCCTGCAATGAACTGGTCAAGGATTACCTCCTGCCTTACAGCTAAGGTTACGAAGTTAGGGTCTGCCTCACCAATCCTGATATACACATAAATATGTAAAAATCATTAAAAAAAGAAAAATAGTAATCACTGAGGATAAAAGTGCTTTAATTCATAAAAGTGTAGACAGCACTACTTCCAAAACTGTCCACTTTGGACTGACAAACGTTTAGACTGACATGAAAAGCTGTTAAGATACGTTCTGACCAGCCACATGCTACCCATCTTCTGTTCTTTCTTCGTCTGTGTAGTAAATGGTTTGGGTCAGGAGAGGACCGGCTGATTTCATAAAAATACTTATCCACAAGCCATCAGATTGCATTGTGACCCTAAGAGTCCATCCATCCATCCATTATCCAACCCGCTATATCCTAACACAGGGTCATGGGGGTCTGCTGGAGCCAATCCCAGCCAACACAGGGCGTAAGGCAGGAAACAAACCCTGGGGAGGGTGCTAGCCCACCGCAGACCCTAAGAGTCTCCAGCTTTCATTTGACTGTTTTATTGAAATGTCTGAGGAGTTGTGGGGAAATGAGGATGCAGTATGTTTGTACTGAGGCTTTTCTTCTGAGAGCCTCACCACACCAGATGATATTCCATGATAAAGACATTGTTACAGCAATAAGTTAAAGTATATCTTTACACTTGCGTTCAACATATTTTTAAAGTGCCACATACAGGGAACAAAACCATAAATTAGAGAAAATGATGAGAATCTCTGAGCAACAAAGTGCACGTCCTGATGTTGAAAGAACATTTTGTTCATTCAGACATGGTGCAAATAGGCAACTGAAAAGGGTAATTAATAAATCTTATGCTACATTATATTATAAAAATCAGACTGTGATTCAAGGTATGTTATATTCAGACTGGCCCTAATAAGAGAGCATGAAGATGCAAATAATTCTATTATCTCCGGTACCAAAAGTAGCAGTAGAAGTCAGACGAAGAAGACATTCAACAGGCAGGCCCTGCTCTAACAAGCAAAGGGGATCTTGTCTGAAAGGTCAGTCAGTCAGTCGTTTTCCAAACCGCTATATCCTACCACAGGGTCCCGGGGGTCTGCTGGAGCCAATCCCAGCCAGCACAGGGTGCAAGGCAGGAACAAATCCCGGGCAGGGCACCATTCCACTGCAAAGCACACACACACCCACACACCAAGTACACACTAGAGACAATTTAGGAATGCCAATACACCTAACCAACATGTCTTTGGACTGTGGGAGGAAGCCGGAGCACCTAGAGAAAACCCACACAGACACGGGGAGAACATGCAAACTCCACGCAGGGAGGACCCGGGAAGCGAACCCAGTTTCTGAAAGGTGTATTTCAAATTTTAAAACATGTTATTCTGTTAGAATTCTTACAGCTAAATGCTAAATCCAGGTAAACACACTTAGGGACACTAAAAGTGAGGACATTCAGGAAAAAAACAGAGGAATTCCACGCTTAACACAGAGGACAGTGAAGGCTTAGATGTTGTTGAAGTAAGAACCAACTATATGAGATGTTAGCACTTCACCTGACAGGTTAAACTTTCAACATGGTGGGGGGTGGCAGATAACATGGCACTATGGAGGGTAGCACATGATCCTAAGCTGTGAAAGTACAATGTAGTTGCCGAGTTGAGCTTTGAAGGGTGATGTTAAGAAAGATGAAAATGAGAATGTGAAAGTGGTCCATGGCACTGTGCAGATTTTAAATAAATAATCACACAGTTTAACATGCAGGCTCAGAATGGGCGCAGGTGTGTGCCCGACGGCACTACTCCGGAGCTGATTACGGAGCTCATGTGCAAAAGTGGGCGAATAAGTTGGGGGCCTCATTCATGCCTCAGATAGGGCGGAGGGTCACATCTGTACACAATTTGGTAAGGCAATATAAAAGGAGCATGCATGGCAAAAAGGTGGAGGAAGAAAGACGGTTATGACTATCAATGGTTGCGGGATCAAGAGGCTCCCTAGAGCTACAACGGAGTGTGGAGCCAACCAGCTCCGTCACAGAGATGGGAAATATTCTTTCTGTGCACTAGCTGAAAACACACAGAATTAGAAACCAACTTAAAATTATTTTAGTAACACACTAAACTACAAACATATTCTTGACAACCTCTATCAACACCCACAACAAATTTCTAGAAGCTTCCAGGCCATATGAGAAAGATAATTGGCCAAATGTGATGTGGGTCAGCTCCAAGTCTTCTCCCAATTGGTCGTACCTTGTACACCTCCAGTGGGAGGCACCAAGCTACTATATTTGCTCAAATTAACTCAACTGTCTCCTCACCATCCAGACAAGCAGCAGCTCTACTCCGTGTTTCCTCAGATATTGTAACTTGGTTTGCCTCACAGCTGCACATTGCCTGCTAGGGCTGCACGACAGACCGAGGCAACGCACAAGGATCAGTATTATATAGCCAGTGGACAAGCAACCTTACAATAAGCATGAAGTTCTACACATGGCTACTACAACTCTGTGATGTCACACTGGTCTCTCAAAGTATCATGGGGCACTGTGAAAAACAAGTTTGTCTAGGTTGGCCAGAGGGCTACTTTTCAAGAACATTTTGGTAAACAAGGTTGTTGGTGAACACAATATATTCACTGCAAAAACACTTTGACAAATTTATCAACATTGAGGAGGTTTTAAATGCTACTTTACATGATAGTGTTAGAGGTTTCTGGATTCACAAGTTTTCATTCAAAAAGAGAGACTGCCATTATACAAGTATTCATTTACATCAGCAAATGGAAGCTAATCATGTTTTGTATTGTGTTTTGGTCTTTCCTTGTTTATTTTTATTATTTATTCAGTAGTTCTTGCTATTTTCTTATTGTTTGTAGGTGATATTGTTGTTGCCATAGCTCTAATGATACCCCATGTTGTGAAACACATCTTGCAGGCACACTGTAATGCATCATCAGTGAAGTAAGCTGGGGTCATCAGGGTTTTTGGACCTTTCAACATGGGACACTCTTGCCCAGGCAAACCAAAGCCCCAACTTGTGGCCCAGCAGCAACTGATCACAGGTCTGTCCTCTTAACCCAAAGCCATCTGGTAGCTGATCTGATGGCATGTCCCCTACACCTCCCCTGTGATGCCCAACAGCATTAGGGCTTTGTTACAATGAGCATCCTGCATATCTTCGACAGCCCACCTCAATGGGATTGTATAATTATTCATTATGACTTCTCCAGTTGTCATTCTTCGTTTTGATATCTTTCTACGATGAATGAAGCAGGCGTTTGAAATAAAATAGATAACTGTTAAACTGAATTATATACTGCCTCATCATGGCAGCTCAGAAAAGTAATATACAATATATGCTACTTTTTTGAGATTTCATAACCATTTCATAAGTTGTTCTTACCATGTTATATTTTCATTTTAGCTGTTACTCCAAAACATTTGAGAATAAAATATACAGTCAAAAGCAAATTTATTTGAAATGTGTTGAATGAGTATGTAAATATTGTTTTATAATTTATTCAGATGGCATAATTAATCAAATATAGGTATCACCAAACAAGGTATTTTTATATATGAGATGTCAGTTTTGAAAGAAGAAAGTTGAAGTTATACTGAACTGAAGTTGCAGAAAATAGGGTTAAGTAGTGACACTATAGATACCCTACAGTATTGTGTTTTTTGACTGACTAAATGTGACAAAATGGAGAAAACTATCAGATGAAGCTGATTAGGAGTGATATAGTATCTAGGACACTTGTTCTAAGATTTTGCGGACAAATTGTAAGAGTATATTGTACCACCACAGGGGTCGTCAAGTATTAAGAGCCTGCTTCGGGGAATTGTTCAATTAATTCAGAACAGTGAAGAGCTAAACAAAGTTAAAAGTTGATGAGCATTGTCACTGGGTAGAAAGCATTTAGACTCCATCCCAAATTGGCAATTACAAAGCACTGGGTATTTCTGGACATTCTACAGTATTCTGTCTTGCTCTGTTTTAGATATTAGCAGCCTGAGTGACTCTCTTTAATGATTCGGGACATTGGATGTTCCAGGCACTACGGTTCAAGGTTTCCATCCTACTTTGTTCTTTTTTCTTTTATCCTCATTGGAGAACATATCTTAAGACATGTGGTGTGTCACTTTCATCCCTTTTCCTCCTCATCAACTTTTTGTCTTTTCTTATTCCTTCTTGTCACATTAAAAAAAGATAGTAGCCATGCTGTTGGCTGCATTACACAAAGCCTACCACAAGCCCTCACGTTGGTATTCAATATTGGGAGCATGATCTCCCATTCTCCTTTACCTTATCTTGGAATACCACATTTAAGAATGTCACTCTGTCCTCCAGGAACCCAAATCATCTGTATACTCAGTTTCATTTTCTTCATTGTCTATATGTTACTCCTTGTAAACGAATTTACCCAGTGGCACCCTCTGTCACTGCTCTCTAAATGCTCCTGGAACCCTCCTCCACAAATTTTGTGAATGTCACTCTGTATTAGATGTTTGTTTCAAATTCTCTCTTATCAATCCGTTCTATTGAGATTTCTCTCATCCCACATTTTCCTTCTCCTGGATCTTCCCTGCTTTCTGTTAATCCAGTCCAGAGAGGTTGCTTTCCTTGGTAAAACTGCCACAAGCACCTGGTCCCAATCTGAGGAAATGACTTTCAGTTACTATCCTTCTGGGACCTCATGCTCCTCATTGCCTTTTTTTTCAGTCTGGCTATGGACAGTGGCCCTCCTTGATTTGTCACACAGGGTCCAATTAGTCATTCCTCTGATATGTATATTAATTTTCCTCACAGGATCTTTTAATTGCATACAGTACATCCTGTTTCTTCACATACAGTATATGTCATTTATTTTCCTCAACATTTTATCACAAAAAGTGTTATGAAAATGGATGTAGTAAAACATAAAAAAATAGAAATAATTATAGAATAATTATAATGTTATAGAATAAACAGAATAAGGAGGACAGCCCAGTCTATCCCTTATATCCCGAAGAAGGGCAAAAAATCCCCCCAGAGACAGCACCCAAAATCCATCATGGACCCGATTACTTAAGTCATGTTTAAGGACATGAATTGCACAGGAGGAAAAAAAATTAATTAAACACTGATGAAAGTATTACAAAGTAGAGAAATAGAGCCCTCTGCTGGGAGTATTATTATTATTATTTTTTTTTAAGAAAAGCATTTCCAAGTTAGAAAAATATTAAAGAAGGTAAGTAATCTGGATGCAGTCCCCAACCTTTTTGACAGCAAGGACCACTTTATTAGATGCAAATTTTTCCACGGACCGGTAGGGGGGGTGATGGGGGGGGCAGTTTTATACACAATTTACATAACATTTCTATTATTATTAAGCAGTTTGCATACGTTTGCAACCCGAGATTTTTCTTCTTTTTTTGCATATAACAAAGACATATGCTTTGCATTTGCCATTCCAACAGATTGCACATCACAAACATTAACACTGTTATCGTTTTTTTCGTGTCTGCCGTTTCTATAGGAGGGTGACAATGAGTTAAATTCCAATGGATGTTTTTCAGATGTTGACAAGCAATAAGCAAAAGGTATCACTGAAAACCACAGAAAACAAAAACAGCAAAAAAGAACAGTACGAGGAAAGTTCAAAGAAAGAATTTTTTTTTTACAATGTTTCTGTTTGGGGATCGTTGTGTATCCTAAATGTATACAACTGAGCTGCGGCCACAGATCTAACTGCTCTGTGGATGATTCATTCAAGCATTTCAAGGTCACCTCGTTGTAATGAAAGCATCTGCTGAATGTACTTCGTAGTAACGAGATTTCTATAGACTCGTGTCATATGGGGAAACTGTCGGGACCGTAAAAATACTTTGTTGTAATAGTCTCTCACCTCGGTCTCTCTCCTCTCTCTGCACCGCTGCAAAGCCCCGCCCACCAAGCATTCTGAAAAGTCTGAGTGAGTCTCCGTTGCCGGCAGTTCTCTCGCGGCCCGGCTGTCAGATGGCTGCGGCCCGGTAGTGGGTCGCGGACCGGTGGTTGGGGACCCCTGCTCTAGAGCAGTGTTTCTCAAACACTGGGCAGCCGGAGGTGGAGTTGCTACTGTTTATAATGGTAGTTGGTCTCATTGGGTTGCAGCTCTGACAACTGCGCTCAACTTAAAACTTACCAAGGGGGACCTTCGCCCCACGCTCGATTCACCCTGGGTGGGTTGTGATAAAACATAGTTGGTTAAAAGGTGGGACACAACACCAAAATGTATGAGAAATTACAACAGTGACTTCATGTTTTCCTGTAAACTAATTATTTATAGTAGAAGCCAAAAATGGGTTGTGGCATTTAATAATTTCCTCTTTAAAGCTCTCACTTTAACTTTTTAAATTTATTGCATTGTAGTGGCTTAGAATGATAATTTTTCTAACATTTTATACATTTTATTGGAATAGCTGCTCTATGAGAACCTCACAAACACTCAATAGTAGCTAGATGAAGGTTGTTAAACTTGTTATTTATTTTTAATTGACTACAGAATATGAAACATAGAAATAGTCCTCCACTTTAGTAGAGAAGTCGAAATAAATACTTTCAAAGAACAAAAATATAACAGACTTCAAGAGTTAATATACTGTCATACACGTGCTTGGGAGGCAACTTCAAGGCTCATATAAATGTAATTACACTCCCAACCAGGGTTTGGCGCTGTTGCCTAATACATTTTCTCTTCCTCCTTCTGCACAAGCAGTGCTTAACAATTGCATCCCAAATGATGTCAGGTCCGGTTTCCTATTACCTGAATCCCCCTCTTCCTGTCCTCAAGACTGAAAGGTTCTATAGCCGTCTTGGAGTCAGTCGAAGATGGTCTCATGTGTGCAAAGACCAAAAAACTTTATCCGCTTCGTTTTTCATTATTACAATATGTAATTGATCTATTGAAATACTGACTTTAAAAATGATAAAATATTCAAATATGTGAGCTGGAACAGTGCCACATCAGTGACGGGCATCTCAGATCTGGGTTTGACTCCTGCTTGAGGTCATTGTCTGTGTTGAGTTTACATGGGTGTTCCAGTGGGTACTCTAGTTCTTCTCCCACATTACCAAAGACCTGAAGATTAAGCTATCTGGTGGTTCTAAATTGGCACCGTGAGAGTGTGAGTATGGGGGGGTACAGTGCCCTTTCAAATGATAATTCCTATCCTGTGTTCAGTGCTACCAGGACAGATCCACCAAGTGTGAAGAGCCTTAAATATAAATGTCTACGTGTGGAAGTGTGTATGTCTGTCTGCCCGGCCTGGAAGTGAGTGGTGGAGTCGGAGTAAGGGCTCCACCTCCGAGGATACACAAGTGAGTCTAGCATGTAGGCAAAGTGAAAGAGTCACTCACTTAGCCACTAATACAGAAGCGAGATGAGCACATCGGCAAAATGGTATCCCTTTTACTTTTCCACCCGCCGCTAATACACAAGCGAGGCGAACACACTGGCAAAAGGAAACCTCTGAAGAAAGACAGGAAGAAAGACAGTCACTTAGTTGCTGATGCACAAGCGATGCGAGCACATTGGCAAAACAAAACCTCCGAAGAAAGAGTCACTTGCTTAGCTGCTAATACAGAAGTGTGGCAAGCACATCGGCAAAACTATATCCCTTTTACTTTTCCTCCTGCCGCTAATACACAAGCGAGGCAAGCATGTCGGCAAAATAAATCCTCCTAGGAGAGAGATGCCCAGAGTAGTTCTTTTCAATTACCTGACATCTCTACATTTCAATTTTTTTCCTGACGCTTTCAATAGTTTCTAGGACCCAAAGCACGGGCTTACACAGCTAGTACTATAATAATGTCTTTGATGACATCACAATGCTAATTATATATCGAGATTTTTAAAAAGTATGCATATTTAAAAAATCAAAAACTATTCAAATATTTCTGGGTAACACAAAGCACAACACGGCTCATCATAACTCTTACATGTGCCTATCAGTTGTAACTGTGCTATTCACTGTTTTTTATCATTGCATGTTTGTTGCTATACCTACTGCAGCTCTTAGGTTAAGATTATATAGATATGCTTGGTTACCATTAAATCATTAATTAAATATCATGTGCTGAGATAGCCTCTGGCCCCTGGCAGCCTTAAGTGCAATTAAGCATGTTCGAGAATGTATTCATGTATAATACATTTTATAGTTAATCAGTATTTTACATTGAATGTACTTATTTAATATATGTTGTATACCCAAGAATATTTATTTATTGGGAACAATACATTAAATATCTTGTTGATGTCAATGTTTATCAGATCAATAACCATGCAATCTAAGACTACTTCTTGGTTTAGTTATGTTAGCCTTTAAAAGTTCCGAGATTGTTCATTTTTAGGACACCTTTACCCTAGCGGATACCAGTCTCCTGATTATAGCTGTCTTGACTAAACAGAAAATTGTGACTTAAATATAATGCACAGTATATTACATTAAAAAACAGTATCCATTTACAGCATATATGTGTCAGTGCAAATAAAAAGGTTGACACAAGGTGGCAGCATATTACAAGAAAATTACATTGTGAAAAGATTCAAAGGATTACAGATCTGAAATTGATACATACCAGAAGGACAGAAAACACTTAAGAAGTTGACACAATATGACATTTTTTTTATTATGCAAACAGAATTCATTCTACATTTCACTTTCATTCTACTTTAATCGACCCATTGAGGTATGCACTCCACGAAATCTCTGAGGGTGTCCTGTGGTATGTGACACCAAGACTTTAGCAGCAGATCCTTTAACTCCTGTAAATTGTAAGGTGGGCCTTCATGAATTGGACTTGTTTTTCCAATGCATTCTACCGATGCTAGATTGAAATTAGATCTGGGGAATCTAAAGGCCAAGTTAACACCTTGAACACCTTCTTGAGCAATTTTTGCAGTATGGCAGGGTGCTTTGTCCTGCTGAAAGAGGCCACTGTCATCAGGGAAAACTGTTGCCATGAAGGGGTGTACGTGGTCTGTAATAATTTTTAGGTAGGTGGTACATGTCAAAGTAACATCTACATGAATTCCAGGATTCAAGGTTTCCTAGGAGAACATTGCCCAGAGCAACACACTGCCTCGGCTAGATTGACTTCTTCCCACAATGCAGGCTTCTGCCAGGTTTTCCCATGTAAATGATGTACTTGTACTACACGAACCAAAAGAAAACCAACCATCAGACCAGGCCAACTTCTTCCATTGCTCCATGGTCCAGTTTTGACACTTATATACCGATTGTAGACGCAGACAGAGGACAGCATGGGTGCTCTGATTCGTCTGCGTCTATACAGCTTCAATTTGCAGCAAGCGGCAATGCACTGTGCGTTCTGACACCTTTCTCTCATAACCAGCATTACATTTTTCATTAATGTGTGCTACGCAGCTCTTCAGTGGAATCAGATCAGACGAATTAGCTTTCGCGATCCAGGCACATGTGTATGGTGTGGGTTAGCTCCATCCTCCCGCTTCCCTTTGGGAGCCTCTTGAAACCGTCAACTCGATAGTCATAACAGAGATGAGCAGGGCAAATGAGGACATACACATGCAGCAAGGGGCAGGCGCAAAAGCGTCAAGTGTTTTTATTTAAAATCAATCAAAAAAACAAAAAAACAGTCTCCAAACAGTGCAATGCTCCATCTATAATAAATAAATTATCCAATAAAATCCAAAGTGATTGTGGAGGTTAAAATCCATAGAATAAATAATCCATTAAAATAAGGTTAAAATTGCTGAGAAGGTTCCTTTAAAAAACTCCAAAGCTCCAATACTGCACATCGGGTCGCTCCTACTCCCAGGCAATCGCTCAGTAGAAGCAGCCTTTCCTTACCCTCAGGTATACCAGCCCACAAGACCTGCCATTTTGGAGGTGCTCTGAACCAGTTGTCTAGCCATCACAATTTGAACTTTGTCAAAGTCACTCAATCCTTACACTTGCCCATGTTTCTTGGAAGACCCTGCTTCCAACACATCACCTTCAAGAACTGACTACATACTTGTTGCCTAATGTACAGTCCTTGGTGAAGAAGAAGAACACCTTCACTACATTTAGCCAAGCCAAGAACACTCTCCGGGAGGTAGACCTATCATTGCTAAAATCTACAAACAAGAGAAGACTTCATGAAAGTAAAGACAGAGGGTTTACCACAAGGTTCAAACCACTGGTAAACCTAAGCATAGGAAGTACACATTAGACTTTGCCAGAAAACTTTTTTTAAAGCCTTTCTGGTTCTGGAACAATTTTCTTTGGACAAAGGAAACTAAAATCAATATATACCAGCATGTTGGAATGAGAAGAGTATGGAGAAGAGAAGAAACAGCTCATAATACAATGATTACCACATTATGTGAGAGACATGGTGGAGGCAGTATTATAGCATGGGCATAATACCGTGAAAGCCAGTCACTAGTGTTTATTGATGATATGACTGCTGCTAGAAGTTGAAGAATGATTTCAGAAGAGAAGGACTGCACTATCTGCTCAGATTCAGCCCAATGCTGCAAAACTGATAGGACAACACTTCACAGTACAGATGGACAATGAGCTAAAACATAGTGCGAAAGCATTTCACTTGCTGAAGCCAAAAATGATGGAAGAAAGTCCAACAAACAAGCAGCAACTGAAGACAGATGCAATAAAGACCTGGTAAAGTATCACTAGGGTGAAATCCCAGCACTTGGAGATGGCCATGGGTTCCAGACTTCAGGCAGTCATTGACTGTAAAGGATTTTCAACCGAATATTGACAAGGATCATTATATTTATGATCATGTTTGTTTGTCAAAATACTTTTCAGCCCCTGAAAAATACTTATGGACCTAACTGTGTATCATCCCTTGACATATGCCACTGTAACAAGATAATGAGTTATTCAAGTCACCTGTCAGTGATTTTAAAGTTGTATCTGATCAGTGTATTTGTATTTCTATAAAAGCTTGATAATGAATAATCACTGACTGTGACAAGTGAATGATATCCCAAGTGGATGGCAGAACTATGTCTACTTATGGGAAAAAATGCCTCTGGACTCATTGGTCAGCAACTACAAATAAATTCCAAAACAGAAATGTCATCATACAGTGTCATAGTGTCACACATGTGCATGGTAGACAACTTGAAGGCTTATCTAATGGTAATTCCACCCTGAGTCAAGGATTGGCACTGTTACCTAAAGCTTCTCCTCCTTTCTCACCTACAGATGAAATGACCGGCAGTCCCAGTGGCATTGCTTCCAGGTCATGGTCTCCTGGCCCTTCCCCTTCAGGTCTAGCCACTTCTTAAGGGGCATCGCCACCATCTTTGAATCAGTCACTATTTTGACTCCGGTCTGAAAAGGAATTGCTCTTTTGTTGTTTTTGAATTTTTCCAGCCAAATATACAGGGTTCGCCTACAAAGTGCCCCAATTCTTCATCTGTGCTTTTTGTATTTCTTACAATAGGACAAGTTAGAAAACACACACAACAAACCAAGGAATTATGGATTTCAGTGAGTTGCACCCCGTATCCAGTTACTGTAAGAAAATGAGAACAATTTTGGTGTGAACAGTCCATTCAGTTCAATAAACTTGTCACTCCCTATTCAAAAAACATTTGTTAAACATCACTCAGTTGAGCTTTGAAGGTCCGTATAGTCCTACTCTCTATCCCACTACTTGGTATATTTTTGCATTTGTCTATAAGTCTCTATGTGAAAAATAAACTTTTAAACATGTCTGCAAAATGCACTCTCAACCAGCATCCATTTATGTTCCTGTACTCTGGAAGAATAATTTGTTTTTGTTAGATTCCTGTGAGAGGTTCAGAAAGGTTTCCAAATTTATTAAAATCAAAAACTGAAACCTCTACATTTCTATACTGTATGTATTCAGACCCTTTGCTGAGACACTCCAAATTGTGGTCAAGTGCCTCCTGTTTATTTTAATTATCTTTGAGATGTGTTTAGAACTTGACTGGAGTCCACCTCTGGCAGATTGGACATCAATTAGAAAGGCACATGCCTATGTATAAAGGTTCTACCAGTAACACTTCCTGTCAGTGTGGTATAGCGGGTCCGCGGCTTCAAAAAAAAGTGCCAGGTTTAAATCCGTATAGCCGTGTCGGGAATTAATAAGGTAGTTGGAGCGAGTTGCACCTGCACGTGTGGGTGTGTTCGTTCTCAATTGCTTCATTGGCTTCCTGTGGCATGTGATTAAGGCACTGATCCCACGGAGGCATGGGGGTATGTATATATACTGGTTGACAGTAGGAAAGGGGAGAAAGAAAGAAAGAAAGAAAGAAAGAAAGAAAGAAAGAAAGAAAGAAAGAAAGAAAGAAAGAAAGAAAGAAAGAAGTGTGCCAAGATCGGGATGAGAGAGACTGCATTTTTAACTGCGGATTTTAAAGGATTTATTTATCAATTAATGTTTTTATCCCCACTGAACACTTGGTTTTTATGAATTATTTTTTGGAACTGTGGAGCACTGCACTAACTGTTTTTGTTTTGTTGGTTTTAATAATGAGATGGGAGAGCCTATCTGAAGGATGACCAACTCAGTCTCACTCCATCAATCAGGTGTTTATGGTAGGGTTGCTAGATGTAAGCCACTTTGAGCAAAAGGCATGTGACAGCCAGCTTGAACTCTGTCAGCATGAGGAAAAAAAGTTCTGGTCTGATGAGAAAAAAATGTAACTGTTTAGGCAGAACTCCAAGCACTTTGTCTGGCAAAGACCAGTCACTCCTCACCTGCCTAATACCATTGCTATGGTGAAGCATCATGCTGTTGGGGTACTTCTCAGTGTCAGGGACAGGAAGACTGGTCAGAATTAAGGGAAAGATGAATGCAGCCAAATATGGAGAAGTCCTTGAAGAAAACCTACTCCAGAGCCTATCACACAAGCTGGTGAATCTTGTCTTCTGATTAGGTTGTGACATTGGGTCTGGAGTTCCTTCCAGTTTCCAATTGCCTTTAGATTGTGTAGGACACCGTATTAACTGACACTTTTGTTTGCAATTTCTTTAAATAAAAGGCTTACACTTCTGAGGGTAATAATGATCTGTCTCATTTCATTTGTTAATTGCCATTTTCTTGCCGTAATCACTGGAATATTGTCCAAGTAGTACTTCAGAGGGTGTAGTAACACAGTCTGTTCCAACTCTGCTTTAAGACAGATTGAGGAATTCTAAGTAATCAACAGAAGTTGGGACACCTGTGCAAATTGTCTGCTTCAAATTACAGGCTTAATTTACTTTAATTGCTGCAGAACATCTGTTAAGTTCTAACCTATTAGTTGTTCCCTGAAAAAGGCCCATTTTTTTTTTCCATTTTTGTTAACCTAAACTTTCAGTTTAAATCTCTGGCAGATAACTGCTTACCTTCCCACTATTTACAGTCATTCATTGCATTTCAATTGAATAAATTTAAAGAAATACTGGAAAAACAGAGGTGTTCTAAAACCTTTTATATATTGTGACGGGCGGGGACTGCAACTGTACGGAAGGACCAGGGGAGAGGGCATCAGCAAGACAATATCTTCCCCAGTATGCTAGAGGGCAGGTCTCCTGGGCTGCTGTGGGAATTGGCAGCTGAAGGAAGGATTGTGTTGTGGTGCTTTATGTATTGCACTGTGGGGAGCAGACAAAAGCGCTCCAAAGATGTAAATAAAACGTGTGCTGGACTGGAACTTGTGTCTTCCTGTCAGTGTCAGGTTAGGGCAGCTGTACGTGCCCCGGTGGTCTACAAGTGGCAATATATACTGTACATACACTGTCACGCATGCAATTCCAAGAATCTCCTCACAGGCTCATTCGAGCTATGCAATAATTGTTTGACAAGACTCTGAGACTGGTATGAGTGTGCCCTCTGATCACATCTCATTCAGGTTTGTTCTTGTTATGTTCCTTATCCTTTCAGCACAGACTTTAGCTACCCTCAACCCTGTTCTGAGAGCAATTAGTTCTGAAAGTTGACAAATGAGTACAAGGATGTTAGTAGATGAAAACAAAAAATGGTAAAAAAAAACAAACAAACAAACAACAGATCAACATTGAATAAAATAACAGCTTGTTTATTTTTATGCAAAATGTTTATGAAACAAATAGAAATGATTTTAAAGGCAGACCTATATCTTCCTGTGCAAACCTTTTTGTTTGGCATTCACTGGACAGAGCCACATGCACCCAATTTTAACTCACAAAGTAATCATCTTTGCTTCCAGCTGTGCCGTTTTCTGTCACCTTGACATTTCTCAGCTTTAAATAAGGTAGAACGCCTGCTTGATTTCCATGGTGATTGCTCCTGCCATCTTTGCATCCTTCCCGATAATGGATCTAGAATAGGATTGTGTCAGCATGCATCTGTAAAAGGAAAAGAATGTGCAAGTTAATTAGTTTTGCACTCAAAAAAGACAGCTAGAAACTCTGCCTTTTGGCTATGAGGCCTTTATTAGAAGAAGACTCAAAGAATGAAACACGTTTCAAACTTGCTATTGATTTGTCTGTAGGCAATCAATTTGCACCAGTTTTGTGTGCTTTTTTTGAGATTTTTCTGCTGTAATGCCACAATGTTATAAGATTACTCACAGAGTTGTAATCATGGATGGTAATTCAGTTACTTCATTTACATATATGGTATACATTTAGAAATGTAAAATCTTGTTATTTTCAAGACTTGAAGGATACATTTTCATTGGTACTAATAATCAGTTGTCACACATGTGCGAATGGGAGGCAGCTAAAGGGCCTGGATAATAGTAGTTCCACACCAGATCCTCTGCAGATCATCTACAGGAAATCCTGCATGGTTCTGGCACCACTGATGATGTTACTTTCAGTACCGATGACATCACTTCCAGGTTTTTAAATGGTTGTGTGTTAGGGGTAATGGGGTCAATTGATGACGCCACTTCCGGGTCCAGAGTCACTGATGATGTCACTTCCAGTCCAGAAGACATCACTCCCGGTTCTGGTCCCGATGACGTCACTTCCTGTCTACCCCTTTAAAGCTGCCATCTTTACAACCTAAAATCAGTTCTATTTTGGACTCAGGCTTGTGAACAACTCACAAACGAATTACAGATTTGCAGCCAGGGCACAATATACAGGTGGCTGCCCCAAACCTTTTTCGATGTCTTTTGACTATTACTGTGACACAGTGTATGTGTTATTTAATCACTCTGATAAACAGAAGTGCTTTAAGTCATGTTGACCACTGTAGCTACTATCGTCCAAGCCTTTTCTAAGCCACTACTTCTCATTCAGGGCTTCTTCTTCTTCTTTAGGCTGCTCCCGTTAGAGGTTGCCACAGCATGTCATCTTGTTCCATATCTTCCTGTCCTGTACATCTTGCAGTGTCACACCCATCACCTGCATGTTCTCTCTCACCACATCCATAAACCTTCTCTTAGGCTTTCCTCTTTTCCTCTTGTCTGGCAGCTCTACCTTTAACATCCTTTTCCCTATATACCCAGCATCTCTCCTCTGCACATGTCCAAACCAACGCAATCTCACCTCTCAGACTTTGTCCCCCAACCGTCCAACCTTAGCTGACCCTCTAATGCGCTAATTTCTAATCCTGTCCATCTTCGTCACACCCAATGCAAATCTTACCATCTTTAAATCTGCCACCTCCAGCTCTGTCTCCTGCTTTCTGATTAGTGCCACTGTCTCCAATCCATATAACAAAGCTGGTCTCACTACCATCCTGTAGATCTTACCTTTCACTCTTGCTGATAACCGTTTGTCACAAATTACTCCTGACACTCTTCTCCACCCATTCCACCTTGCCTGCACTCGCTTTTTCACCTCTCTTCTACAATCCCTGTTGCTCAGTACAGTTGATCCCAAATATTTAAACTCATCTACCTTCGCCAACTCTACTCCCTGCATCCTCACCATTCCATTGTCCTTCCTCTCATTCACACACATGTATTCTGTCTAGTTCCTACTGACCTTCATTCCTCTCCTCTCTGGAGCATGTCTCCACCTCTCCTGGGTCTCCTCAACCTGCTCCCTACTCGAGCTACAGATCACAATGTCATTAGCAAACATAGTCCACAGGGACTCCTATCTAATCTCATCTGTCAACCTGTCCATCACCATTGCAAATAAGAAAGGGCTCAGAGCCAATCCCCGATGTAATCTCACCTCCACATTGAATGCATCCGTCACTCCTACAGCATATCTCAGCACTGTCATACTTCCCTTGTACGTATCCTGTGCAACTCTTACATACTTCTCTGCCACTCCTGACTTCCTCACACAACACCACAACACCTCTCGAGGCACCCTGTCATATGCTTTCTCCAGGTCCGCAAAGACACAATGCAACTCCTTCTGGAATTCTCTATACTTCTCCATCAACACCCTCAGAGCAAACATTGCATCTGTTGTGCTCTTTCTTGGCCTGAAACCATACTGCTGCTCACTAATCATCACCTCTCTTCTTAACTTAGCTTCCACTACTCTTTCACATAACTTCATGCTGTGGCTCATCAATTTTATCCCCTATAGTTAGTACAGCCCTGCACATCCCCCTTATTCTTAAAAATTGGTACCATCGATCCTTGGCTCTGCCCTCACTCTCCTCCTCTTCTTGATCTCCAACGTCATCCTACACACCACCACCCTATGCTGTCTAAGTACACTTTTCCCTGGCACCACTTTGCAATCTTTAATCTCCTTCAGATTGACTCTTCTGCATAGGATATAATCTACCTGTGTGCATCTTCCTCCACTCTTGTACATCACCCTATGTTCCTCCCACTTCTTAAAATACATATTCACCATAGCCTTGCCCATCCTTTTTGTAAAATCCACTATCATCTGACCTTCTTCATTCCTCTTCTTGAAACCATACCTACCCATCACTTCCTCGTCTCCTCTGTTCCCTTAACCAACATGTCAATTGAAATCTGCTCCAATCACTACTTTCTGCACCTTGACTGCACTGTTCATCACTTCATCCAACTCACTCCAGAAATCTCCTTTCTCATCCATCGCGCACCCAACTTGTGGGGCATAGGCACTAACAACATTCATCATCACACCTCCAATTTCCAGCTTCATGATGATTACTCTGTCTGACACTCTTTTCACTTTCAAAACACTCCTGACATACTTTTCCTTCAGAATAATTCCTACCCCATTTCTCCTCCCATCCACACCATGATAGAACAATTTGAATCCGCCTCCGATCCACCTGGCCTTACTCCCATTCCATTTAGTCTCTTGCACGCACAATATATCAACCTTCCTTCCCGCCATCGTATCAGCTAACTCTTTCCCCTTACCAGTCATACTGCCAAAATTTAAAGTTCCTACCCTCAGTTCCACTCTTTTTACCTTCTTCCTCTCCTTTTTCCTCTGGATGTGTCTTCCCCCCCCCTCTTCTTCTCCTTCTTTCGCCAACAGTAGCCCAATTTCCACCAGCACCCTGTTGGTAAACAGTGCTGGTGGCAGTCATTGTTAACCCGGGCCTCTACTGATCTGGTATGGAAATCTGTATTGTTGAGCACATATTCATCTGGCAAAATTTTACACCGGATGCCCTTCCTAACAATACCCTCCCATTTATCTGGGCATGGGACCAGCACGAAGAAACTGGTTTGTGCATCCACTGTGGCTGGGTTACTTCTCATTCAGGGCTACTTAAGTTTATTCCTGGTTCACGGAGCAAAAGGTGAACCTGGTCAGGCCATCAGTCAACAAGGCACACTCATAATCACACTGAATCAAGGGAAGGCTATTTTGCTTATAAAATATGTACAGTATTATACAGCTGCTTTTTTAATACAAGAAGAAAAAGAGAACTCATAAGCATTAACTAAATTAACAGGTCTAGACAGATGGTTGGTACAATAAATAAAAAGTGCAAAGAAACCCCACACGATCTGCTGCGAACTTTGTTATGCACTGTTCAGACAATAGATCAGAGGTTATTTGCGTAGCACAAATTCAGAAAGCCATATAAAACTGCTTCTGCTATGGAAGGAATGTATTATTTTCCTGTTAAAATATGAACCAAATTATAAATGTGCTAGTTAAACTAAATTCCTGGATTCCACCCATAACATAACATTGCATAAAATTATCAAAACTGTCCAATCCAGGGCCATAGAATAACTGGAATAACTGGAAATATTTGGCCCTAGCTGGGATGTCAGTCCATCACAGTGCCTACATTAGCACCTACCCACATCCACACCAATTACCTGAACCTGCTCAGAAAACTACATATCTTATTAGCGCATACGGTAAACATAATGTCCATTGCTTGATATGGAACTGTTTCTCCAAAAGAACCTAACATTTATTTGTCCTTTGTTGCCTCACGGATGAGAATGTTTCATCAAAGTACATCCCTTTATTTCAGTCATTATTGTAAATACTGAACAAATGTTCTTTCCAGGTTGGATGAGAGTTAACAAGAAATCATTTCTTCAAGGCCAACTTCAATCCAAAGAAATTTTGCATTAAATGCAATCAATTATATTTTAAATCTAATTAAAGTAGAAGCATTTCACAAAGGAAAACATGCCAGTAAGGTAAAGGTCCCTGTCTGTGAATGTGCAATTAAAAAAGTAGCACAACATTCTCAAATTCACTCAATTCAATTAAAAGTCACAGAGAGCCAAAGCCCACCCTAGCAGCTTTGGGCATTGTGAAGCCCTGGATCTACATCCATAGGTATTACCCTTAATTTGAGGATCAACCATGGCAAGTGAAAAGACAGGCAAGACTTTAAAATCAAAAGGATGGATTTTTTTTTAAATTAGAGAATAAAAAGTGCAAAAGAACAAAGTCAAATAAATAATTCAAAAAAATAATTCACTAAAATGTGTGCCTTTGAAACTAGTCAGTGTCTTTGCTATGAAGATAATTGCAATAAATAATCCAAATAAAGTTAAAATAACAACTGTTGCATAGGTAAAATCTTATCATTCTTTCATAGCTTTTCCTTGTTGTCATCAGGACAACAGGGGACTTCATTGTGGCAGCCTGTTGTAGCCCCTATTCATTATGCTGATCCTAATTAGACCACTAACAATTTCCTTAGTTCCCGGGGCATTTTGCCTTTCTCCAGATACCACTGTCTCACAATCTGCCACATCCTCAATCTACCACGCGGATCTGAATTTCTACAGCTAATGTTTGCAACAGCTCCTGGGGCATCTTGCCCTTCTCTGGATGCCTTCATGTCCTGAGCCTTCCCCCACAGACTAGCTTCCAGCTCCGCCTAATGGGACATTTGAAGCCAAGGCTTCAAGGCATGATTGGAGCAGAAGGAGTAGGTGTGCCAGATGAAGTCTTACTTTAAGGATTGGATTTTTTTGCAGTAAACAAACAAGACTGTCACTACCCAATTTATACCGGAAACATGATTTGGACAACAAATGCGCAGCAAAGCTACATAATTTACGTTATTGGTTTACAATATTCTTTTACAATGTATTTTTACTGACTTTTTTTTTAAGTTACCACTATT